>NC_091184.1:7250291-7327791 GCF_040958095.1 Procambarus clarkii | reverse complement strand
CTATATATATATATATATATATATATATATATATATATATATATATATATATATATATATATATATATATATATATATATATATATATATATATATATATATATGTCGTACCTAGTAGCCAGAACGCACTTTTCAGCCTACAATGCAAGGCCCGATTTGCCTAATAAGCCAAGTTTTCATGAATTAATATATTTTCTCTATTTTTTTTCTTATGAAATGATAAAGCTATCCATTTCATTATGTATGAGGTCAATTCTTTTTTTATTGGAGTTAAAATTAATATAGATATATGACCGAACCTAACCTATCTTTATAGGTTAGGTTAGGTAGCTGAAAATGTTAGGTTAGGTAGTCGAAAAAACATTAATTCATGAAAACTTGGCTTATTAGGCAAATCGGGCCTTGCATAGTAGGCTGAGATGTGCGTTCTGGCTACTAGGTACGACACATTATATATATATTTATATATATATATATTTATATATATATATATTTATATATATATATATATATATATATATATATATATTTATATATATATATATATATATATATATATATATATATTTATATATATATATATTTATATATATATATATATATATATATATATATATATATATATATATATATATATATATATATATATATATATATATATATATATATATATATCGGACAATTAGTAAAAAAAAAAAAAAATTTAAATTATTTTACCTTGTACCTAGATCCACCAGGCCTGTTTGGTGCATGTTTCAGTACTTGAGAAATCTGGAAGGTCACATCCTCCTCCTCAACTTGTGGATGTGCGTTGATAGATGATTCTGTAAAATTAAGTTATTTATATAATAATAAATTCAGTATAACAATAATATTCTGTAAAATTAAAAGTAATTTATACATCAATCAGATAAAACTCTCCAGAGATGGTGATACACAACATATAAAGGACAAGTTTCAGAACAAAATATGCATTTAGGAATAAGGTTTTGTACATGTAGGTAGCACATGAGAAAATAAGTGGAAGGTGATCAAGTTTTTATTAACATGTTAATGACTTTGTTAAGGCTTTGCAAGAATGAAAAAATATTAATAATATAATATCACCTACCAATTAATTGTACATCATTTAGAAGTCAATTATTTGCATTATTATTATTCAATACTAATGATATAAAAATGCATTTTGTAATCTACT
Source organism: Procambarus clarkii (assembly GCF_040958095.1). Lineage (NCBI taxonomy): Eukaryota > Metazoa > Arthropoda > Malacostraca > Decapoda > Cambaridae > Procambarus > Procambarus clarkii. The sequence goes on along the minus strand of NC_091184.1, from coordinate 7,326,593 downwards.
ATTTATGCAAGTATTAAGCACAGGATCATGAAATAAACTGCAAAATACTGTAATGGATAAACCAATTAAGTTTACATTTTCCTATAGCTAAGTCAGTCAGTTCTATTAGCAGCAGAGAACAATTATGCCCAACCTCTATTAAATGAAACAATCTTAAGAGCAAGTGATAGAAATATAATCATTTATGCTTGGGAAAATATTATGGAATGGTTCCAAATATGAAAAATATTAAGTTTTTTGGTTTAAAATTTTTTAACTTAGAATTTAAATTTTTAAGTGAATTTTAAACTTTAAAAAAATTATTTAATTTTTTGATTACTTACTTAAAATAACATTATATAGTTCTTGTTTTTGTAGAAATGCCAATTTCTTCTTTTGCCCTTCCAGACTGTATAGTGACCACAGGCCGTTTGTTCATATCTTCATTATTCTTCGAACCGTGGTTGCACAATCAGACCCACGTACACTGGTTAAAAGCATCACCTAAAAGCAACAACAAAAATGTAGTACACTGACGAATTTTGAATAAATAAATAAATAAAATAAATAAATAAATATATATATATATATATATATATATATATATATATATATATATATATATATCTATCTATATCTATATATATATATATATCTATATATCTAACCTAACCTAACATATAAAGATAGGTTAGGTTAGGTTAGGTAGGGTTGGTTAGGTTCGGTCATATATCTACGTTAATTTTACCTCCAATAAAAAAAAATTGACCTCATACGTAATGAAATAGGTAGCTTTATCATTTCATAAGAAAAAAATTAGAGAAAATATATTAATTCAGGAAAACTTGGCTTATTAGGCAAATCGGGCCTTGCATAGTAGGCCAAGAAGTGCGTTCTGGCTACTAGGTACGACATATATATATATTGTCGGAAAATCCGACACCATTTAATATCATACAGACAGATAATAAGTGCTGCTGTATTACCAACAAGTTACCCATAGAAAACGTAACTTGTAGTGGAATTACCGTCTATAGAAAACGGGATATCATCACCACATACTATTATAATTCACCAGCTATTCTGCTGGGAATTATTCTTAAATACATAAGTCTTTGGACTTTACCATCATAAAAACATCTTATATAAATTAACTTAATTATCAATATTAAAGTAGAGTAAATGTGACCCTTCTATCACGTTCTGAAATCTGGACAATGTAAGCCAGGCGTCAGAGTGGAGGAAGGAGGGCAGCCATTGTTGTTTACTAGACCAGAGGCTCACACGGGAGCAAATTCGGCTCCTGTTAAATTTACTTGGACGTAGTGTTATGGAAACTAAAAGTGTACCATTATCAACACGCTGTCTACAAATTCAAGTTAAGTGTCTATCCGAAACCCATTATCTATCATTAGTGGCCATTAATGTCATTGGGTAGGGTTATCCGGTTAGATCACATGGAAGCCTCAAACTAAAGGTAATTAAGCCAGGTCCTCATGTTCCATGTACTGTTTTCTCTGATATACTTGTCATATATAGGATTCTGGCTTCACAGCTAGCGCACTTTTGACAGGTCAAGACGAGGAAGGATTTGTGCACCAGTTACTGGGTGATATGGAAGCTACCTCAAAGAGGATAATTTGGTGTCTACACCCTAGTTATACCTGGTGGACTAACCTGCTGTACTATAAGATAAGGAACCTCTTCAATGTTTAATAGTATGTAGTCTATTACTGTAGTTTGATTGGCTGCATATATTTAATTAATAAACCCCCCTAATGTGTAGAGGATCGATTTGTGAGATTATGAGGTTATTGCAGAAATACAGTCCACTTATCATTATACAAATTGCTATCGAAGTATATAAATTAACGTAAATATAAATTCATATAAATTAAACAAATATAAATCTCACAGGTCGGTTCCCACATATATTCAATATATATATATATATATATATATATATATATATATATATATATATATATATATATGTATGTAAGCCATATACATATATATGCTATGTTGTATGCTACAACTTGGCTGATAATAAAGCCATTCACAACTGCAGGCCTAATAAAAAAAGGAGGTGGCATAGCAATATCTTACAAAGATACCTTCATCTGCAATAGTCTCATTAGTAATAGAGACGACTATTGTGAATATACCTTTGCCAAGTTCTCCAGTAAATCCCTTAAATCCTCCTTGGCTATAAGTGCCATCTATAGATTTCCCAATACCAACATAGCTTCATTCTCAGATAACGTAAGGAATCTTATCATAAATAACAATCTCAACAAAAATCAAACCAACTTAGTGGTTTGTAATGGTGAACAAAACATGCAGATACTTATATATAACCTGTGAATAGAGTGTAATAACACCAAAACTATTTGTTTATTGTTTTATGACCATAATAATTGAATCACTAATATGATTCACTAATATATAATCCTAATAATAATCACTAATATATAATCCATTGAGCATGCTGCATCTCTTTCAGTCTCTTTGCAATTTGAACAAGAGGGTTTTTAATTGATCAAACCATATTCTTAAAGTAAAGTAAATGAGATGTATTCCATATTTTGCAAAATATACGATGAAGGCACACAAACATTCATACCAAAACTGAAGGGCAGGATTTATGAGGAGACATTAGAGGCATTAAATATTCCAAAACTAGAAGACAGAAGGAAAAGAGGAGATATGATCACTACGTACAAAACAGTAACAGGAATTGATAAACTTGATAGGGAAGATTTCCCGAGACCTGGAATTTCAAGAACAAGAGGTTATAGATTTAAACGAACTAAACAAAGATGCCGAAGAAATGTAAGACAATTCACTTTTGCAAACAGAATGGTAAACGGTTGGAACATGTTAGGTGAGAAGGTGGTGGAGGCCAAAACCGTCAAAAGTTTCAAAGCATTATATGACAAAGAGTGCTGGGAAAATGGGACACCACGAGTGTAGCTCTCCATCCATCTGATTGATAACCCAATGAATTTTTCATGGATATGATACCAACATCAAATCATAAATCAGATGTGATCCTATCCCCACTGGATTTTGAAGAAGCCATAGACAGTATGCCTATGCACTCTGCACCAGGCCCTGACTCTTGGAACTCTATATTCATCAAGAACTGTAAAAAAACGTTATCGCAGGCCCTTCACATTCTTTGGAGACAAAGCCAAGATACTGGCATTATCCCTGACATACTAAAAACAGCAGAGATAGCACCGCCCCATAAAGGAGGAAATAAGGCAGAGGCAAAAAACTACAGACCGATAGCACTAACATCGCACATCATAAAAATCTTTGAGAGAATGCTAAGAAGTAAGATCACAAAATACATGGAATCACAGCATCTCCATAACCCCAGACAACATGGTTTCAGAACAGGGCGCTCTTGCCTATCACAGTTGCTGGACCACTCTGACATGGCACTAGATGCCATGGAAGACAAACAAAACGCTGATGTAATTTACACAGATTTCGCAAAAGCCTTTGACAAATGTGATCATTGTGTTATTGCACATAAAATGCGTTCAAAAGGAATTACCGGAAAAATAGGCAGATGGATATACAACTTCCTGACTAATAGAACCCAATGTGTAGTAGTCAACAAAATAAAATCTGGACCATTAACCGTAAAGAGCTCAGTCCCCAAGGGTATTGTGCTTGCTCCAATACTTTTTCTCATCCTCATATCGGACATAGACAAGGACACAACCTATAGTACTTGATCATCCTTTGCAGATGACACTAGAATCTTCACGAGAGTAGGCAACATAGAGGACACGGCAAACCTCCAATCAGATGTAAATCAGGTCTTTCTATGGGCTACAGAAAATAACATGGTGATTAACGAACATAAGTTTCAGCTCATGCGCTACGGAAAAAATGAAAATATAAAAACGGAAACCACTTACAAAACTCAGTCAAATCATAACATTGAACGGAAAAGCAAAGTAAAGGATTTGGGTGTACTGATGTCAGAAGGCCTTACATTTAAAGAACACAATAAAGTAGCCGTCACAACTGCAAGAAAAATGTCAGGATAGATAACAAGAACTTTTCACACTAGAGATGCTATACCGATGATGATAGTTTTCAAGACGCTAGTGCTCTCTAGAGTGGAATACTGCTGCATAATGAAAGCCCCTTTCAAAGCTGGAGAAATTACTGACCTATACTTATGCATAAATCTTCGGTTTAACACAACAGGCACCAGACACACGCTAGGCATCATACACACTAGGATAAAACAAACATTAGGCTGGAAGTCAGAAAAGAATTCAGAGAATTTTACTGGAAAGGCTTGCTGTTAGGAAAGGAAGTAATTGAGATGAATTAATGCACAGTATGTCAATTTTGTGAAATATATGATAAAGGAACAAAAACATTTATACCAAAACAAAGATGCAGAACTAGGAAACAGGATTTGTTCAACTGAAATTTCAAGACGGCCAGCGACCAAAAGACACAAAAATGGAATCAATATACGAAGAGGCCAAACCCCCAAACATACCAGTAATACAAAGAGAAACAACTACACGGCAGTGAGGAGAGAGGCAGAAAGAATTTTTGAAAAAAAGAATAAACAAATGTAAAGCAGAACAAATCATATTCTATAAATACAGCAACAACCAATTGCAGGTATAGGATAATATTCAGAGCTTTTAAATGCATGGATGGCGAAATACTCAAGAAATTGTTCACGACTTTTGTTAGACTAAAGCTGGAATATGCAGCGGTTGTATGGTGCCCATATCTTAAGAAGCACATAAACTGGAAAAGGTGCAAAGACATGCTACTAAGTGGCTCCCAGAATTGAAGGACAAGAACTATGAGGAGAGGTTAGAGGCATTAAATATACCAAATATACTACACAAATATATATACTACACATACACAATACTAGGATGCACAATAAACTACCCTACACAGGCTGAGTATGGTGTGTACAATAAATGATTAGCTAAAAGATAAGAATGAGTTTGTATAAATGGGGTTAAATCAGAGTGGGAAAATGTAAGTGGAGTTCCTCAAAACTCTGTCCTGGGACCTCTGTAATTCATAATATATACAAATAATTTAGACTCAGGTTTGATCAGCAATATTTGAAAATTTCCAGATGATACAAAAGGGATTTTTTTCTGGATTCAGGATTATTTTTTTTATGGCTGAAAACATGTTTTCAGCAATAAAAGAAATACAGTATTGCTGGAACAACCGTCGACATCTTCAAGAGAAAACATGAGCATCTTCAAGAAGTGCTGGACAAACAAGGCTGTGGTGGATATGTGGGCCTGAGGGTCCTGTCCAAGCAACAGCCTGTTGGACCAAGCTCTCACATGTCAAGCCTGGCCTTGGAAGGGCTTGGTGAGTAGAACAACTACCAGAACCCTATAATGCATGTATCAAGCAGATAACTAGGTTGTAGAGGATAGATAACATAGAGATTATAAGAAAACTAAAAACTCACTGGAAGCAATATAAATTACAAGAGTTGATACTCAACTTCTTTCCATTAATTGTACCTCCCGTTTTTCAGCTTATCACTCTACTGCTAATATCACGGTATTGCAGAATATCTGTCTCTACATTGCCAAGGTGTCCAGGCAGTGAGCACCACATAATGCAGTGCAGTCCTGTAAGAATAAGCACAGTAAGTATGGGCATGGAGGGGGTGCAGCAGTGGCTTGTGAAGGGCTGGAGAGTAAATGGACATGCCCAGGAATAAAAAGCATTAGGGTAACAGAACATAGCCCATAAAAATAGTAATGACTGTGAATGAATAATTATATGAATGCAATAATATTTCATATCTCAATAGGAATACTAAGCAGGGTGCAAGACAAGGTACTGGTGGTGATAGTGGTTGGTACAAGTCCTCACATCCCCACAGACACCAGTAACAGCCCTCACCTCCCAACACAGTACCCTTGGACCTTTATTACAGAAAAATAGAATCAATTAATATAATAAAATATAAAATATAAGTGTTTACTTACGATAATACTATCGGTGGAACACAAAATCTTCTTCTTCTTGATAGTAGGTGCAGTTATACAATACAATACAATACAATACAATACAATTTTACAATACAATTTTATTTAGGTAAGGTACATACATACAATAAATATTTACAAGGATTGTTTGACTTATAGGTAGAGCTAGTACATACAATGCCTAAAGCCACTATTACGCAAAGCGTTTCGGGCATGATAAACTTAAATGACAAGCTTAATACTAATTGAGCATAATGAGTAGAATGAAAACAAGAAATGAAAACATAGATGAAAAAGCAGCACAAATACAATTATGTCGACAAACAGCGCTCTTTAAAGAAAAAAACTGACATTGGTTGACAATAGAAGGGTAAGGTAGGTTACAGGGAATTTATTAGGTATAGCTTCGCTTTTAACTTAAACTGGTTGAGAGAGGTATAGTCTTTAACATGGTTGGGAAGGTCATTCCACATTCTGGGCCCCTTGATTTGTAGAGCATTTCTAGTTTGATTAAGTCGTACTCTAGGAATATCAAAACTGCATTTATTTCTGGTGTGATGCTCATGGGTTCTGATACAACCTTCTATGAAGCTTTTGAGATCAGGATTGGCATTATAGTTTAGCGTTTTATATATGTATAATACACATGAGAGAATGTGCAGTGACTTAATGTCTAACATATTCAGAGATTTAAGCAGGGGTACCGAGTGATGTCTGGGGCCAGAATTGGATATTGTCCTAATAGCAGCTTTGTGTTGAGTAATTAGAGGACGTAAGTGATTTTGGGTAGTAGAGCCCCAAGCACAAATACCATAGTTGAGATATGGATAGATAAGGGAGTAATAGAGAGTCACCAGGGCAGGGCGTGGTACATAATATCTGATCTTAGAAAGAATGCCCACAGTTTTTGAAACTTTTTTTGATATGTTTAGAATGTGTCCCTGGAAATTAAGCTTGTGGTCAATGAGAATGCCAAGGAATTTGCCATCTAATTTGTTACAAATTTGGGTATTGTTTATTTTGAGATTTATTTGATTAGAGGATTTATTGCCAAACAGAATATAGAAGGTTTTGTCAATGTTAAGGGTGAGTTTGTTGGCAGTTAGCCACAGATGGACTTTATTTAGCTCAGTATTTACTGTGGCATTTAGAGCAAGGGGATCAGGACTGGAGTAAATGAAGGTTGTGTCGTCAGCAAATAGAATTGGTTTGAGGTGTTGCGAGGCATTTGGAAGGTCATTAATGTAGATGAGAAAGAGGAGAGGGCCAAGTATGCTGCCCTGGGGAACACCAATGTTGATGGGTAGGGTGGGAGAAATTGTATTATTCACAGAAACATATTGGAGCCTGTCAGTAAGGTAGGATTTGAGGTATTGTAGGGAGTGTCCTCTGACTCCATAATGATGTAATTTAAGTAGAAGGTTTTGGTGGTTGACAGTGTCAAAAGCTTTACGCAGGTCCACAAACAACCCAACAGGGAACTCATTTTTATCAAGAGCTGTATGAATCGAGTTAAGCATACTAATAAGTGCATCGTTAGTGCTTTTTTTGGGTCTGAAGCCATATTGGCAAGGGCTAAGTATATTGAGTTTGGCTAGATATGAGTAAAGCTGCTTATAGATTAGTTTTTCAAAAATTTTTGACAAGTTTGGCAGGATTGATATAGGTCTGTAGTTGTTAACATCTGTGAGATTACCACATTTGTGGACAGGCGTTACTCTCGCTTTTTTTAGAATATCTGGGAAGGTTTGGAGTTCAAGTGACTTGTTGAAGAGCAAAGCAATAGCAGGGGCTAAAGATCTGGAGGCTTTTTTGTAAATTAAAGTTGGTATCTCCTCAAGGGCACCAGACTTGGTTTTAAGGGAAAGGATTATCTCATTGACGTCAGTGGAATTAATAGGCTTTAGGTACAGAGACTGTGGATAGTTACCTGAAAGATAGTCATTAATGTCTGTACTGGAAGATGGAATATCATTTGCAAGGGATGAACCAATGGAAGAGAAGAACCTATTGAACTCAATAGCAGAATCAGAGGCTGAAAGCTGACCATCGTTATTAGACAGGAGAGTCGGTTTGTTATTTAAAGACTTCTTTGATCCCAATATTTGAGAAATTGTTCTCCAAGTTTGTTTAATGTTGCTCTTTTTTGGGTAAATTTATCTTCGTAGTATTTAGTTTTGGCTCGTCTAATTATCTTAGACAGCAATAATGAGTAATTCTTTGAGAATTCTTTGGAGACAATTCCTAACCTATACTTCTTCTCAAGGTCATGTTTTTTATTAATAGATTTAAGTATTCCCTTTGTAAGCCAGGGATTGTTAAGCCTTTTGGTTGTGACTTGTTTTGTAAGCATAGGACAGTGGGTATTATAAAGGCTAAGAGTTTTTTGAAGAAAAGATTGCACTGCTAGGTTGATGTCCACTATGTTACCTAACTCGGACTCCCAGTTGACATTATCAGCAGCAGTTATAAAATTGTCTATAGCAGTTTCATTGTGTAGTCTAAAACGTATCACTCTTGACTCAAGAGGTGGTTTGCTAATGTTAGTTAAGAGAAATGTGGGGTAATGATCTGTAGTGCTATCGGTGATTATACCTGAAGTAAGCGGAGAGGTTATGTTTGTCCAGATGTGATCGAGCGTCGTGGCAGTGCTATCAGTGATTCTAGTAGGTCTAGTGATTAAGGGTATGAGGAAGCAGGAATTCATACAGTTGAGGAAGCTAACAGCAGTGGGGTGTTCAGGCTCGCAGAGGTCAATATTAAAGTCCCCTGCGATAATTAGGGGGTTTTTGTTCAGTCTGTTATCAAGTATTAGATTTCTAAGGTTTGAGTTGAATTCGGACACATCAGTGTTAGGAATTCTATAAACTGCACCCACAGTCAGGACAGACTCGGCACCCTTGACTCTGAAGCTGGCGAAGATATACTCCCCATAGCAGTCTCTGGTTCTAATTTCTTTTAAGCATGTTAGTTCTTGGTGGTAGTAAAGAGCAGTGCCACCACCTCTCTGAAGCTGACGACAGTTGTGAATTGCTGAGTAGTTAGGCATGTTAAAGAGCTGAGTAGTATTCTCTTTCAACCATGTTTCAGTAAGTATAATAAAAGAGAATTTGTTGTCAATAGCTTCAATCAAGGCACTAACATCATCGAAGTGTTTACCTAGGGATCTAACGTTCAAATTGATTACAGAGATATTGTGATTATGAGTTAATACATTGTTTACATCATGTGCTGCAAAATATCTGCAATTTAGATCATTAAAGTGATAATTGTCATAGATAGTGGATAAGAGGTTAAGTTCAGGGTCTATACTTGTCTGCATAAAAAAAGCTGATTGCAGGAAAAACAAGGGAAGAAAGGCAAATAACAAGGTAGAAATAAGCTATAAAATAGGGAAAAAGATGTACACAATACAGAACAAAGCAAACTCACAAGGGGCTTACAGGGGTACAATGGAGTAAGGGAGTATGGCTAGGCTAGGCAACCTAGGTAATAAATGAGATTAACGAAAAAACATATAAACATGGACTATACAAAACACAAGATATAGAAATACAAAACAAAAATATAAACAAGACTAAGCAATACAAAAACAAATTGAGCAAAAATGAAAAATGAGGTAGATTGCTTACAAGTACTCTCAGGTACACTGTAAGTAACAATTTGCAATTTGAGATGCAGGCAAAGCCAGGGGTACAATGGAGTAAGGGAGCATGGCGAGGCTAGGCAACCTAGGTAATAAATGGAATCAAAGAAAAGTTGAATAATAAGCATAGGCAAATTTAAGCTAATGATTATTAACTATAAATAGTTCAGTTATAACTGTATAATTAATAAGACCTGAAGAACTATTTATGCACTCAATTAAATAATTTCAGTAAATGACTAGTTAAGAGTAAGTTAAAAATTAAGTCAGAAAATGAAACAATGAGACTTAGGAAACCTAGCCCCACTAGTTGACAGGGGGTTAATTAAGTTAATTCACTGGGAGTGATAATGAGCTGAGACAGACCACATTGGGAGAGGAAAGCGTTGAGGTTCTCTTCTTTAGTAATTGTGAACATTTTGCCCTCTGCGGTTTTTCTCACCTTTATCAGTCCATCTCTAACGAAGCACTGATGAATCGCATCTGGGTTTTTTTGACGGATTTGACGCAGGCGGTCAGGCAATATGACTAATTGTGCAGCCCATCCAATTGCGGTCAGGCAATATGACTAATTGTGCAGCCCATCCTTCTAGTTTGGTAGTACTGATAGTAATGAGGAGGACCATAGTATATATACCGACGTACAGCAAAATTAGAAAGTAGAAATTTGAACTATTTAGCTGGACAACCCGGAATTTTTTTATTTTACTTGTGTTGCTTTGACAAACTGAACTAACCCAACTTTCATAGGCCTAATACACAATATCTGAGGCCTAATATAGTACATGTGTGTGCTATACTAGGCCTAGGAATATGTAAGTTTGTTTTTTGCTGCATTTAAACTTAAAAGAATTCCTTACTAGTCAGTATACTACTATCTAAAAGCCAAGTACGTACGAATTCTGACTATTGACTATTGTCACAATAGTTACTATGTAAACAGGCGGATGGGTCGAGTGTTGACTAGTTGTTTAACAAACTTCCTGGAGTAGTACAGTATTCTCAAGAGGCAGAGAAGGAGGGAATTATCAGGGGAAAGTGTCAAGCCATTACGACTATATAGCTCTTGGTAGAGGGGGGGGGGTCAGGATAAGGATTAGGGATGGGACGGTGGAGAAAGAATGATGCCCAACCACTGGGAAGTGGGGTCAGGATAAGAATTAGTGATGGGATGGGTGAAGGAATGGTGCCCAACCACTTTGAAATGGACAGGATAAGGATTTGGGGTTCTACAAATCTAAATTTGTGCAGTATACACCTGGTGAAAGACAATGGATAATGTATCCCAACTTCGGATCAAACACCCTTGAAGTCGGGCAAAAAATAAGAATGTGAAACCCCAAACTAAACACAAAATGCAGTCAGGTCACACAACAAATGGGAAAAACAATAATTCTGCAATATAAATGATTTGGGAGTAATTATGTTGGAAGGCCTCGCTTTAAAAGAACACAATATAGTGGCTGTTACAATTGCAAGAAAAAGGAACGTCGTATAACAAGAACATTACAAACAAATGCCACACCAATTATGGTACTTTTTAAGACACGTGTGTTGATAGTGTCTTAATATTGTAGATTGAATATTGTTGCACACTAATGACTACTCTAAGCTGGAGAAGTTGCTGATCTGCTGAGAACTAATTTTGCCCAAATCTATACAATAAAATATCTAAATTATTGGGCCCACACAATATTTCTCAAACTGTGCTCAATAGAGTGCAGGCAAGAGAAATAATTTTCACTTGGAAAATATTGGAGGGACTGGTTTCAAATCTGTACACGGAAATCATTCTTTACAAGGCCAAAGGCTTGTCAGAAAGTGCAAAATATCTCTGTTGAATAATAAAGGAGCAATATGTACACCTAGCGACAAACCTATCAAGATATCATTTAATATGGATATAAAGCTTTGATATCGCCATCAAAGCTATCAGGTCAAAGACTTTTTCAATGATATATGTGTTATAATTTGAATTATATTACCCCAACCTACCTCGGGGTAGTTTTGAGGATCTATTTTCCTGAGGCCCAGTCTCTGAGCAGGCCTGGTTGGTTGTTTGGTCAATCAGGCTGTTGGATGCAGCAGCTGCTTGCAACCTGACATATCAATCACAGCATGGTTGATCAGGTATCCTTTGGAGGTGTTTATAAAAGAGAACTTTATAAACAACGCCAAATGATACGTGATGAACTGGGCTGTGATTCATACATCAGATTTCCCAGAAACGGTTTGCGTAATCGTGGATTCATTAGCACAGAACTAAGAACATAAGAATGAAGGTAACTGCTGAAGGCTAACAGTAGTTAACGTCTATTGTGGGAAAGTTACTTAAATCGATAATTGAAAATACCATTCGTTTTCATCTTGAAAAACATAAATTAATAAACGAGTAACAACATGGTTTTTACAAATGGCTGTTTATATTTAACAAATTTGCTATCTTTTTATACCAGCATAGTTGAGGCAGTTGATAGTGGTAACGATTGCGATGTTGTGTACCTTGACTTTGGCAAAGCTTTTGATACAGTGCCACACGAAAGACTGATTAAAATAAGATGAGTGCTGTGATGAGCCTGCAGTTCAGTCAAAAAGGAAATCAACGAAACGCAGGCCCCTCAAAGTGCTTAGAAAGTTAAGGAGGCACCTAAGCGAATTTTGGTTGTGGGAGATTCCCAGGTGAGGTACTTAGACACAACGTTTTGTGCTAGAGATAGAGGGAACAGGTTAAGGGTTTGCTATCCCGGAGCTGGAATTGCTGATATTATAAACAACATGAATGATATTATGGCTGGAGTTTTAGTATAGTTCATTTATTATGCACCTCATACCCATCTTGTGGGCGGTAGTGGAAGGGGTTACAGAGGCACATAATGGGCTCAGGGACTGAACCCCACAATTCATTTAGCTAAGCAAGTTACAATCTTGATGAGGTAGTTACAAAATTCAGTATAAGTCGCCTTACCATTAATGAGTTCGAGATCGACCTCATCAATTACAGTTAATAAATTAAGCAACTGACATATGTGGAGAGCTAGTGTCACAATTGATATGTTTGTCCTGCACACTGCCCCCATCCAGTGGGCAGCGGTAGATAGGTTACAATCACTTAGTTACTACCTACAGTTAGCAAACTGGGGATATTTGGCTAAAATTTCTGGTAACAGATCATTTTGAATGAAACATTGACACATCGTTGGAACATTGGTTATAGAATTGTCTCTGAATTCACGTATCTTTTCGTACTCCATCACATGGTGACGGAGGGTGTGCGAATAATTTTGTTGACACAGTTTACATTTGGTCAGGTCTACATCAGCAGATAATGTGAATTCCAAGAGATACTTGTAACCGAGTCTAAGCCGAGCAGTAGTAACATCTAGAAGTCTGCTGATTATATTGGATGATCCATAGATGTGTGGCTCCTCTTGCATGATAGTATGATGATAGATGGAATTACTGGTGTCAATTTCACTTTGCCTCAGATCTACAAGATCTTGTTGAAGTTTCTCGGTGTACTGCTGCTCTCAGATTGCTCATTGACAATCCAAGGTTACACTCAACGGCTCCTTTAAAGGCAGATTCTTTGGCTAACTTATCAGCTCTATGATGCATTCGGAGGCCAACATGAGATGGAGACCACATGAAATGGACCCTGTTACCATCCTTAATAATTTTGTTGTGTTTGTGCCTAGCCTCGGACACGAGCATGTTACAGTTATGTCTTAAAGAGTTGAGAGCAATTAAGGATGATAAGGAGTCACTTACAATTAATGTATCAACTTTGGAGACTTGTACACATTGCAGTGCAAGGAGCAAGGCAAATAGTTCGGACTGAAGGGTAGAGGCCCAGTTGTTTATATGGACTCCCCACTCAAAGTATAGGCCATCGCCCATTGTCAGAACAACTGCACTTCCAGCTGCACCCATGGTGCGGTGTAGGGAACCATCAGTGTATATGATTTGAGAGAGAGAATGCTCTGTGGACAGAGCATCAATATGGCCTAAAATAGGTTTAAAATATAAAGCTCAATATATTTCAGCTTTTTTATACAGGAATTATACGTTAATATAATATTATAATAACGTAACGATGTCGTGTAAATAACGTTATATTGACGACATATAAATGTTATATTTATGTTATAAGAATGTAAATTGGATAGGTTTACATAAAGTAAACCAAAAAAACGAAATGTTGACTGAAAATTTTTTATTTTTATATATAAAGTATGAAAACATTATAATTCCATAGAATTCACTATTATTTTTTAAAGTTTTACATAAATCTTAAAAAACTGTGCCTCAAAAATACATGTTTTTAGTTATATCTAGTTGTTTTAAGAACGTCAGAAATACGTATTTATGTCAAATGTTAGAGTATTACCTTTGTGGCACCATTTAAAAACGTTCACAAACGTTCTGTGTTTGCTGGGAAGCAGGATAAATAATTTGTAAGGCTTCAGAGAGCGGGATCGAACGGGAGGAGCAGGAGGAAATGATTTTAGGGCTTTCGCCGGCGGGAACGAGCGGTAAGAAGCAGGAGGAAATATATGTAAGGTTTTAGAGACCGTAACACAGTTGGTTAGCAAACAAATGTTACTCGCTGTAGGGCTCTCCACATGTCAGTTACTTAATTTAGAAACTGTACTTCTTGGCGGTCTCGAGCTCATTGTTGATGTGATGATGTGCATTGAATTTTGTCACTCTCTCAGCAAGATTAACTTGCTCAGGTAAATTAATTGTGGGGTTCAGTCCCTGAGCCCATTATGTGCCTCTGTAACTCTTCCCACTACCGCCCACAGGACGGGTATGGAGAGCATATTAAATGAACTATACTATAAACTATGGTTATCCCATGGAATTGTCTAACCGGCGAAGTCGCTAAATACCAAGACATTACTTTAGTTCAAAATCCAAACAGAAACAATATTCATGAACCACGGAGGAGGGGGGGATCTTTGACAAGCCGATGGCTTCTACTATCCGTCGAGGACACTAGAGACAGGTAAATTCAGGTACAAATCTCCCACATTCGTTATTGTGCCTTTATTTTTTAACATATAGCTAGCTCAACCTGTAATTTGTAATTACTTATATTGAAGGGGGTAGCAAGGCACTGCTATGTACCTACATTTGTAATGAAAAACATTATTATTACAATAAAACAATTTTGTAGCAGAGCGTAGTTACGATCTACGGACCTCTGGGTTATGGGCCCAGCACGCTTCCACTGCGCCACTCTGCTGCTGGTGTTATTTGGATGATACATTTTATACATCTTTTATAATATTATAATTGGTAATATTTTCTTCATAAATAAAAGTATCAGTGTTTCTGCGCAGTAACGCACCAGTACGTATTGATCTTGCGCATGGGATGCGCACATCATGGTTACTGGGCACAGCCAGCTGTGTATGACATACATCATAGCATGGGAATGTGATCACTGCTGCACACGATGGGTATGGGTTCACTACCACTCATGAACAGGACATGTATGGGAGGCACTAACGCTCACAGGATAGGTATACATGGGGTCTACAGGATAAGTATGGGATCCACTCAGCCCTGGAGGCTGATCTGTCGTGTTTGTTGAGGTCTATAGCAACTCTTCTTGCATGTAAACATTCCAAGCATTAGAATTATATTTAGTGTCTGGACCGAGATTCATCAGTCAGTTACGCAAGTACTTACGAACATGTTATCTCAATCTTTGGCGACTTTACACATATTAAACAGTTGATGAGCTCCAAAGGACTGGGAGGCTGTTTATAATTATATATTATTTTCTAAATTGTTGTGTTATGCCGCCAAAACTCGGTATGTAGATGTTCAACCCGTCCTCCTAATAGAACGGCGCGTTTTGACGAATACTCTTCCCGAGACCAACAATTGTCGTACTAGAAAATGGTAGCGGCTCGTGAAACTGCAGCCCCATCCTCTTGTGTAGGTAGTACTTATAGTAACGATGAGGACCAAAGTAAATATATCGACGTACAACGCTATTAGAAAGTAGAAATGTGTACTATTGAATTTAGACAAACCGGAAAAGGTTTTATATTTATGTTGCAAAGACAACCTTAACTAACTGAACCTTCCTAGGCCTAATACACCCTATCTGAGGCCAAATATCGTACATATGTGTGCTATACTAGACCTAGGAATATATATATTTTGTTTAGTTTTATTTTTTCAGATTATAAAGTGATTAGTACTATATACTTCACTTCCGACTATAAAGAGTCTATAATTAAGACTATAATTAATAATTCAGACTATAAAGTGATCAGTAAGTTCTATTATGTAATGACTTAGTACGTCAACGTTTGTACTATGGAGCATATACAACAACTACTGTGTAAACAGGAGGATGGGTCGCGACGTTGACATACTGTGCCGTTCTCTGTTGTGTTAGGATAAGGTCACTTACGCGCGAGAGTTTGTTGACGTTGGCAGACTTGAGGAGGACGGGCTGGATCACGGGGCCAAGTGTGACATCGCTGTCAAGTGTGTTATGTCGGTCTTGTCTGAGGTCAACCCCTAGAGTTGGCCTAAATAATCGCCCCCGGGTGGGCTCGAACCACCAACCTTTCGGTTAACAGCCGAACGCGCTAACCAATTGTGCCACGGAGGCTCGAGGAACATACTAAACAAATTTGTAATAAGGCGGAATTACTTAGATATCGAAGTGTAATAATTATCTGAGATCTTTTCCTGATGATGATAATTCCTATAGTGTCTTAATGCCTAAAGTAACCTTGTGTCTAGTGGTCACGACGGAGACGGGAAGCCGGCAGCTTGTCAATGGTTCCTCCATTTTTCCTAAGTTTCCTCATTTATTTCCCTAATTTTCCTCCTTTCCCCCCACAAAAAAGAGTAACAACAACAAAAAAGACTCTGGGGTTGGAGTCCCTGTGCCTTCTTTTACCAACTTCGAGGTTAACTCCGGAGCTGGAGCCCCCTGGGGGCAGTTCCTTGTTGCCTTCAACCTCGTTCTGACAGTTCCTGCGACGGCGCTGGAACCTGTCTTATTGGTGTTTACCTTTCCAATTGAGACGTTCTGTGCTGTTGAGAGGGGGACCTGCTGCATGGGTGACAGCTTCTCCCCACGTATCAACCTACCCTGGCTTTGCGCCCTGGAGAGGCCACTTCAGACCGACAACCAGAACGCAACACCATAGTCTCCTGAG
Source organism: Procambarus clarkii (assembly GCF_040958095.1). Lineage (NCBI taxonomy): Eukaryota > Metazoa > Arthropoda > Malacostraca > Decapoda > Cambaridae > Procambarus > Procambarus clarkii. The sequence continues at coordinate 7,309,752 of NC_091184.1, read as the reverse complement.
ACAGATGGACGCCTACTACTTGGATGGTCCACCAGTTTTTACATTCTTGTAAAGCCACTAGCACGCATAGTGTTTCGGGCAGGTCTTTTGTCCTAATACGGCTAAGTCCTAAGATTAATATTAATCTTAATTAATAACTCCGGAATACGACCCGCCAAATCGTTTCACTGCTGGGTGAAGAGAGGCGTAATGTTAAGGATTGGAACCCAGTCAATCCTCCCCGGCCAGGATACGAACCCAGACTAAAATGTTCGCGAAGTGCAGGGGCTAGTGTTTCACCACTGCGCCACAGGGACCAGTCATTGAAAGTTGCAAAAAAATTGGGAACTCTAATAAGAAAGTCAACTTTGTTTTCAAGGAAAATAAAGTTATTGAACTGTAAACATCTCTGGTGCGGCCACATTTGGACTGCTGTATCAAGCATAGAGGCCTCAGCTTCAGAACATATCTGCTGTGGAGAAAGTACAACACAGAGCGACGAAAAGCATCTCAGAACTATATCGGATCCCATACCAGGAACGGTTGAGGGCCCCAGGACTAACACAGCAAGCCAGACGGGGCATGGCGGCTCCCATACCAAGAACGGTTGAGGGCCCCAGGACTAACACAGCAAGCCAGACGTGGCATGGTGGCTCCCATACCAGGAACGGTTGAGGGCCACAGGACTAACACAGCAAGCCAGACGTGGTATGGCGGCTCCCATATCAGTAACGGTTGAGGGCCCCAGGACTTACACAGCAAGCCAGACGGGGCATGGTGGCTCCCATACCAGGAACGGTTGAGGGCCCCAGGACTAACACAGCAAGCCAGACGGGGCATGGTGGCTCCCATACCAGGAACGGTTGAGGGCCCCAGGACTAACACAGCAAGCCAGACGGGGCATGGTGACTCCCATACCGGGAACGGTTGAGGGCCCCAGGACTAACACAGCAAGCCAGACGGGGCATGGTGGCTCCCATACCAGGAACGGTTGAGGGCCCCAGGACTAACACAGCAAGCCAGACGGGGCATGGTGGCTCCCATACCAGGAACGGTTGAGGGTCCCAGGACTAACACAGCAAACCAGACGGGGCATGGTGGCTCCCATACCAGGAACGGTTGAGGGCCCCAGGACTAACACAACAAGCCAGACGTGGCATGGCGGCTCCCATACCAGGAACGGTTGAGTGCCCCAGGACTAACACAGCAAGCCAGACGTGGCATGGTGGCTCCCATACCAGGAACGGTTGAGGGCCACAGGACTAACACAGCAAGCCAGACGTGGTATGGCGGCTCCCATATCAGTAACGGTTGAGGGCCCCAGGACTTACACAGCAAGCCAGACGGGGCATGGTGGCTCCCATACCAGGAACGGTTGAGGGCCCCAGGACTAACACAGCAAGCCAGACGGGGCATGGTGGCTCCCATACCAGGAACGGTTGAGGGCCCCAGGACTAACACAGCAAGCCAGACGGGGCATGGTGGCTCCCATACCAGGAACGGTTGAGGGCCACAGGACTAACACAACAAGCCAGATGTGGCATGGTGGCTCCCATACCAGGAACAGTTGAGGGCCCCAGGACTAACACAGCAAGCCAGACGTGGCATGGTGGCTCCCATACCAGGAACGGTTGAGGGCCCCAGGACTAACACAACAAGCCAGACGTGGCATGGCGGCTCCCATACCAGGAACGGTTGAGGGCCCCAGGACTAACACAGCAAGCCAGACGTGGCATGGTGGCTCCCATACCAGGAACGGTTGAGGGCCCCAGGACTAACACAGCAAGCCAGATGTGGCATGGTGGCTCCCATACCAGGAACAGTTGAGGGCCCCAGGACTAACACAGCAAGCCAGACGTGGCATGGTGGCTCCCATACCAGGAACGGTTGAGGGCCCCAGGACTAACACAGCAAGCCAGATGTGGCATGGTGGCTCCCATACCAGGAACAGTTGAGGGCCCCAGGACTAACACAGCAAGCCAGACGTGGCATGGTGGCTCCCATACCAGGAACGGTTGAGGGCCCCAGGACTAACACAGCAAGCCAGACGGGGCATGGTGGCTCCCATACCAGGAACAGTTGAGGGCCCCAGGACTAACACAGCAAGCCAGACGGGGCATGGTGGCTCCCATACCAGGAACGGTTGAGGGCCCCAGGACTAACACAGCAAGCCAGACGGGGCATGGTGGCTCCCATACCAGGAACGGTTGAGGGCCCCAGGACTAACACAGCAAGCCAGACGTGGCATGGTGGCTCCCATACCAGGAACGGTTGAGGGCCCCAGGACTAACACAACAAGCCAGACGGGGCATGGTGGCTCCCATAGAAACTTATAAAATACTCAACAAATTGGAGGATTTAGTGAATCCAGACCACTTGTTTAAAAGATCGCATGTATTGTTGTTGTTGAAAAAGATTCGCTACCTGGAACAAAAAGTTTCAAGTAACACGGGCTATGGTGAGCCCGTAGATAGTTATTTGGTCGCATGTAACATATACATGAGGCAACAGCTTAATCAAGCTCAACAGGTCACAATCACACCACCACCCCCCCCCTCACCTCATCCATCCACACAGCTCTAGTATCACCTAGATATTGGTACTGGTAATGGCTCGAAAGAGCCTCTTCCTACGGGCTATTCATGCCCGTGCCACCTTTACGAAAGCTTAATCTTCATCAAGCAATTAAGTCAAAATATAGGAGAAAAAAAAACGTTTTTCCCCCCAAAGGGCTATAGACCCCTGGAACAGCCTACCTGCCAATGCCTTAAACCCCACCACTCTCGATGGGTTTATTATAGGCGATTTTTTTTATATATAAAATAAACACAAAATGTACAAAAAAGGAGAGCATAATATTATATAAACATAGAGCATGTAACAGACATAAAGGAGAAAAACACATAGCACACAGAACCCAGAACCCTGTACAGTATACAGAACCCCGTACAGTATACAGAACCCTGTACAGTATACAGAACCCCGTACAGTATACAGAACCCCATACAGAATACAGAACCCCGTACAGTATACAGAACCCCGTACAGTATACAGAACCCTGTACAGAATACAGAACCCCGTACAGTATACAGAACCCCGTACAGTATACAGAACCCCATACATTATACAGAACCCCGTACAGTATACAGAACCCCGTACAGTATACAGATCGCCCATACAGTATACAGAACCCCGTACAGTATACAGAACCCCGTACAGTATACAGAACCCCGTACAGTATACGGCACCTGCATACAGTATACAGAACCCATTACAGTATACAGAACCCCGTACAGTATACAGAACCCCGTACAGTATACAGAACCCCGTACAGTATACTGCACCTGCGTACAGTATACAGAACCCATTACAGTATACAGAACCCCCGTACAGTATACAGAACCCCGTACAGTATACAGAACCCCGTACAGTATACAGAACCCTGTACAGTATACAGAACCCCGTACAGTATACAGAACCCCATACAGTATACAGAACCCCGTACAGTATACAGAACCCCGTACAGTATACTGCACCTGCGTACAGTATACAGAACCCATTACAATATACAGAACCCCGTACAGTATACAGAACCCCGTACAGTATACAGAACAGTGTACAGTATACAGAACAGTGTACAGTATACAGAACAGTGTACAGTATACAGAACAGTGTACAGTATACAGAACAGTGTACAGTATACAGAACAGTGTACAGTATACAGAACAGTGTACAGTATACAGAACAGTGTACAGTATACAGAACAGTGTACAGTATACAGAACAGTGTACATTATACAGAACAGTATACAATATACAGAACAGTTTACAGTATACAGAACAGTGTACAGTATACAGAACCCCGTACAGTAAATACAATACCAATACCAATACCAACATCTGGACCAACATAACCTCTCCGCTTACTTCAGGGATAATCACCGATAACACTACAGACCATTACCCCACATTTCTCCTAACTAACATTAATAAACCACCTCTAGATACATGGAAGATAAGCTTTAGGCTGCACAATGAAACTTCTATAGGCAATTTTATAGCTGCTGCAGCTAATGTCAACTGGGAGACCGAATTAGGTAACATAGGGGACATCAACCTAGCAGTGCAATAATTTCTTCAAAAAACTCTCAGCATTTATAACACCCACTGCCCTATGCTAACGAAACAAGTTACAACTAAACGGCTAAACACTCCTTGGCTTACAAAGGGGATACTTAAATCTATTAATAAAAAACATGACCTTGAGAAGAAGTATAGGTTAGGACTCGTCTCCAAAGAATTTTCAAAGAATTGCTCATCATTGCTATCTAAAGTAATTAGAAGAGCCAAAATTAAATACTAGGAAGGTAAATTTACCCACACAAAGGACAACATTAAGACAACATGGAGCACAATTTCACAAATATTGGGATCAAAAAGGATTTTTTTATAACAAACCAATACTCCTGTCAAATAACGATGGTCTGCTTTCAGCCTCTGATAGTGCTTTTGAATTCGAAAGGTTCTTCTCATCCATTGGGTCATCCCTTGCTAATGATATTCAATCTTCCAGGACTAATGTTCAGGACTATCTTACAGGTAACTATCCATAGTCTCTGAACCTAATGCCTGCTAATTCCACTGATGTTAATGAGATAATCCTTTCCCAAAAAACCAAAAGTCTAGTGCCCTTGAGGAGATACCAACTCTAATTTACTAAAAAGCCTCCAGATCTTTAGCCCCTGCTATTGCATTACTCTACAACAAGTCACTTGAACTCCAAACCTTTCCAGATATTCTAAAAAAAAAAAAAAAAAAAGAGAGTAACCCGTCTATAAATGTGGTGATCTCACTGATGTCAACAACTTCAGACCTATATCAATTCTGCCAAACTTGTCCAAGTAAGTAAGTAATTATCAAAAGAAGGCACCAAACCGGGAAGGCTATGTAGCACCATCAAATGCGCAAAATAATCAGAGGGCGCTAAATATCACCAAGGATGCCAATACGAGAACAAAAACGCATAAGGAGAATGATATCAAAAGTATCCGAGTTACCAAGAATTCTATTGAGGGACAGGTGACCGCGAGGGGCGGCCGGAAAGGAAGACACACGCTCGTCCTGGAAGTCAGGACATTCAAGAAGGACATGCACGACCGTAAGAGGGACAATGCAACTAGGACAATAAGGTGCAGGGCGGCGCTCCATCAAGTGACCATGGGTTAAGCGAGTATGGCCAATACGCAACCTCGCCAGAGCTGTTTCCCACCGCCGGTTACGGTGGAAGGAGGACGGCCACGAGGAAACACAACATTTAAGAGTACGTAGTTTGTTACCAGTAACAGACAACCAAGAAGCCTGCCAACGGGTAAGGACTGAGGAATGGATAACCGGGTAAAAGTCGGAATACGGAATGCCTTTACGAGAGATGGGACAAGAGCGGATAGCTTCCTTGGTGACAGCATCCGCACGCTCATTTAAAGACACACCAATATGGTTGGGAACCCAACAAAACTCAACCGACTTAAATTTACTGTGAACAAGAAACAGCCAATGCTGGATCTCGACAACTACTGGATGAACCGGATTAAAGGACCCGAGAGCCATCAGGGCACTACGAGAGTCAACAACAACTACAAAGGAAGACTGACAATGAGAAAGCAGGAGACGAAGAGCATAGAGAATAGCATAAAGTTCCACTGTAAAGATGCTAGTCTCCGGAGGTAAGCGACACATATAAGTGCGATCAGGAAAAACAACAGAGTAGCCAACACCGTCCGCCGACTTAGACCCATCGGTGAAGACAGAAACGGAGCGGGAGTGAGAAGAAAAGTCCTCAAGGAAAAGGCGTTTTAGAACCGTAAGAAGGGTAAAAGCTTTAGTGATACGGGTCAAGGAAGTACAAAACCGCGGAAGAGGGACTGTCCACGGGGACAAAGAAGGAACAACACGAGGAGAAACATTAGAAATACGAACGGAAAGAGAATCCTGGAGGCGAGATAACCGGACAGAAAGAGGGAGGTGGTGAAGAGGAACAGGAACCGCAGGAGGGGTAAAAGTTAAAGCACGACAGAGGCGAGAGGAAGGATGTTGTAAGGACCGCGCAAGATAGCAAAGACAGTAGCGATCACGGCGGTCCTGGAGAGACAGGAAGCCAGTGTCAACATACAAGCTAAGGACGGGAGTCGAGCGAAAGGCACCAGAACTGAGGCGCAACCCAGTATGGTGCAAAGCATCAAGACGGCGAAGAGTAGAAGGAGAAGCAGACGAGTAAGCAGGGCAACCATAGTCGAGCTTAGACAGGACAAGAGAGGAATGTAAAGCAAGGAGAGTGCGCCTATCTGCCCCCCAAGAAGTATGGGACAAGACCCGAAGGAGGGTAAGGGCCTTAGAGCACTCAACACGGAGGTAAGAGACATAGGGAGACCAAGACAAACGAGTGTTAAGGAATAACCCCAAAAGCTTCGCGGAATCTTTGTATTCAAGGGGATGACCATAAAGTGACAAAGAGGGACGAAGAACAACCCGTTTCCGCGTAAAAGTCATGGCACAAGTCTTAGAAGTAGAGAACTTGAAGCCATGATCGGTGGCCCAAGACGACACGGCATCAATTGCAAGTTGAAGCCGGCGCTGAAGGAGAGGCGAATCATCACCCTGACAGCAAAGGGTAAGATCATCGACATAGAGAGCGGAGAAGACACCAGAAGGAAGAGAGGAAAGAAGACCATTGAGGGCAACCAGAAAAAAGAGTAGTGCTCAGAACACTACCCTGGGGCACACCTTCGTATTGCTGAAAAGAGGCAGAGAGCGGTACCAAGGCGCACCCGAAAGGAACGACGAGAGAGGAAGCTGCGGAGAAAGAGAGGGAGATGACCACGAAGGCCGAAAGAATGAAGTTGAGATAGAATATGATATCGCCAAGTGGTGTCGTAAGCCTTTTCCAGGTCAAAAAGGACGGCAACAACGGAGGTCTTCGCAGCAAAAGCAGTATGAATATAGACCTCCAATTTCACCAGGACATCTGTCGTGCTGCGGCACTTGCGGAAACCAAATTGAGAAGGGGAGAGGAGGTGATGGTGTTCCAGGAACCACATCAGACGAACGTTAACCATACATTCAAAGAGTTTGCAGACACAACTTGTGAGAGCAATAGGGCGAAAGTCCTTAGGGGAAGTACCCAGAGACCCCGGTTTGCGAACAGGGAGGGCAACGGCATCGAGCCAGTCCTCAGGGACTGACGACGACTCCCAGATCCGATTATACAGACTCAGTAAATACTGAGACGTGCACGGAGGGAGATGGCGAAGCATCTCATAATGAATACCATCGGAGCCCGCCGCCGTAGAACCGCAGAGGACCAGGGCAGAACGAAGTTCAGAGAGAGAGAAGGGATCATTATAGGGAAGTTGAAGACGAGTGCAGAAATCTAAAGGACGAGACTCAAGGACAGGTATACGAAGAAGAAAAGATTGGGGAAGATGAAGACCAGAGCTAACAGAAGAAAAGTGGGAACCCAGTACGGAAGCGACCTGCAACGGGTCCGCCACAAGAGTATCATGGAGGTGAAGGACCGGTGAAACATCGGGAACGAATTTACCCGCTATCTTGTGGATACGCTTCCAGATCTGGGCCAGAGGAGTTTCGGACGTAATTGTTGAGACATAAGATGCCCAACATTCACGTTTAGCCATACGGATGGCCCTATGGGCCACCGCACTCGCTTTCCGAAAGAAAAGAAAAGAATCGGTCGTCTGCCTACGGCGGTGCCTCTTCCAGGCTGCACGCTTACAGTGGACAGCCCGAGCACACTCCGCATTCCACCATTGAACGCACTTCCGTGGACCCCGAGAGGAAGAGCGAGGGATAGAGCGGAGGGCAGCGTTGAAGACAGTGTCATGAAAAAGGAGGAGAGCGCGAGAGAGAGGCAGAAGGGAGAGGTCAGAGAGAATAGCACTGAGGGGTAAATAGGGTCCAGTCCGCCTTAGCAAACTGCCACCTAGGGAAAGAGAGGGAAGGGCGAAAAGAGAAAAAGGAAACAAGGATGGGGAAATGATCACTTCCATGGAGGTCATCAAGAACCTGCCACGTGAAATCTAAGTAAATAGAGGAAGAGCAGAGAGAAAGATCAAGACAGGAAAGGGTGCGAGTCAGAGAGTCCAAATGAGTGGGCTCACCAGAATTCAGAAGAGACAGGGAAGAAGAGAGGAGAAACGGCTCAAGAAGGCGACCCCGGGTATTCGTCAGAACGTCACCCCAAAGACAATGACGACAATTGAAGTCACCCAGCAGGAGCACAGGCTCCGGCAAGGAGTCTAGGAGGTGTTTCAAATCAGGAAGAGAAAGCGGGACAGTCGGGGGGAGATAAATGGAACAAACTGTGTACCATTTCCCCACAAAGATACGAGCAGCAGAACAATGGAGAGGCGAAGGAAAAAGTAAAGAAACAAAGGGAACATCAGCCCGAATCAAAAGAGCAGAAGAATTAGGAGCTCCAGCAACGGCTGGAGGGGGGGGGGGAGAGAAAGGAATAGCCACGAAAACGACCAGGACGAGCACCAAGCATCGGCTCCTGGAGACAGACACAAAGGGGCGAAAACCGCGAAATCAGAAGTTGGAGTTCGAGGAAATTGGCGTAATAACCTCGAACGTTCCATTGAAGAAGAGACATCGACGAGAAGAGAAAGGACAAAAACAGAGAACAAGGAAGAAACAAAGGCGAAAGAGCAACAGAGCACGTTGAAGAATATCAGGGTCGGGATCAGGGTCAGCAAAGTCAGGGTTAGGGGGCATGGGTAAACTGAGCAAAGACGGAGGGAAGGAAACGGGAGAACAGATCAGAGGTGGGTGGGCAGGGTCCGGAGGAGGAGGAGGAGACAACGAAGAGGAACAGTCAAGGACAGCAGCAGGAAGAGGGGTAGAAAGAGGGGAGCGTACCTCAGCAAGGGCAGCAACCGAGAGGGAAGCAGGGGCTAAAGAAACCTCCATGGCAGGAACAGGGGGCGCAACCACAGAAATGGGAGGGGAAGGAGCGAGAGAGGCAGAAGTAGGGGCCAAGGAAGAAAGCGAAACTTCTTACCTGCCGGGGAGGAGGAAGGAGAGGAGCCAGGTTTACGCTTCTGACTTAAAGAGACAGGCGTCCCAGCAACCACGTACTGGGCAACGGATTCTAGCGTCTCAACAGGAGAAGCTGAACGAGAGCACACATGACGGCCGTTTGGAGAGCGATGGACATCAGCCCGCACTGACAGGCGGCGGGGAGAGTCAAGAGACGGAGGGGAAGGATGGGAAGGAGGAACAGAGGGAGACGAGGAAGAAGACACAGGAGACACGACAGACCGGGTAGAAAGAAGGGGAAACCCAGACAGAGGACCAGGAGGAGGATCCTTCGGGAGAGAACCCAAAGGAACAGAGCAGGGGGCAGTGGGCGTATCAGGGTCCAAGGCCCGGAAACGGTTGTGAGTCTGAGGAAGGCGGGAAGGACGAGGAGAGGAAGAGCGCAACACGCGACCATAAGAGAGATTAGCATAAGGCGGGAGCCGGCGAACCTGGCGCCTCGCCTCAGGAAAAGATAAACGCTCCCGGTGCTTCAAGTTGAGGACGGCTGCCTCAAACTTGTAATGGACACACGCACGGGAGAAGGCAGGATGGGCCTCACCGCAGTTGAGGCAACGAGCCTGGGGAGAAGTGCACTCCGACTTAAGAGTGACCTTCGCCACCACACAAAGGACAGAGAGAGACAGTGCCGGAGCAGCGGAGGGCACCATGCCCAAACCTCCCGCACTTGTTGCAGAGCCGAGGAGAAGGAATGAACTGGACAGAGCACCTGGCACCAGCAAGAATGACAGAGGGTGGAAGGGTCCTACCATCAAAGGTAATCTTCACAACCCGGAGGGGTTGACGGCGACTACCACGAGGGGGACGAGTAAACGAGTCCACCTGGAGAATAGAATGGCCCTGGGCAGCAAGGATATGTCGAATATCGTCGTGGCAGTCGCGCAGGTCCCGAACACCAGTCGCAACATGGGGCGGGAGCAAAATAGTGCCAACACTGGCATTCAACTGAGCGTTCTTTGAGACCCGAACGGGGGTCACGCCAAGGCAGGATAAGGCAGCCAAGCGGGAAGCAGCATCCTGAGAAGGAGCAGCAACGACACGTGTACCGAGACGAGTGGGGTTGAAAGTAATGGAGGCATCCACGGAATCAACGAGATGTCGATGGAGGGAGAAATCGTCAGGAGGCGCAGAATCAAGAGGGAGATCAAAATATTTGGTTTACGAAGCGGGACCAAACAAGGCTTGATAGGTAGCAGAACTGGAAGGAATCGAGCGAGGGCGGCCGTGACGAGGACGGCAGTGAGAACCCCCAGAGAGAGAGGGGTTAAAAGGCGCAGTAGTTACAACTAGAGAAGGAGCCGCGCCAGGGGACGAGGTAGTCACCACTGGGGGCTTGGGGCTCGACCCAACCACAGAGGAGGAAGGGGAGCCAAGGGAAGGAGTCAGAGAGGCCAAAGGAGGAGCAAGGTCGAGGCCCAATGCAGCGGAGGCTACAGAGCCCGGTCTTCCAACACGGACCGACTCGGGGGCTTGGTCGCCCACCCCACGAGCCTGGGAAGGTAAACCAGAAACAGCCGAAACAGGGGTCATCATCATTACGAAAAAGAAAATTCATTCACGAATGTGCCCCCACACCCACCATGGAGCCACAATTAGAGGCAGGACACCCAACAAGAAGCTATCGCCGATCTTGCCGGGGCCCCCTAGGGGTGCGTCGTGAGTATACGCCCCACAAACGCCACCTTAAGAACCGTCAGTCCGTCGAGATCGGGTTCAGTGACGAAAGGGGGATTGACAATAAAAGGTTCCCCTCGCTCTCGACGTCGGGTACTACAGTTCTACGGGTGCAAGAGTATGCCTCCTCAAGCACCCGGGCGTCAAAATAGAAGAAGTCCAAGGGAAGAACCATAACAAGCAAAAGGTCGGCAGGAAACGGCAAGCAGATAGGAGAAGAGGGGGAAGAAAAACGAAACAGAAGGAAAAGGAAAAGGTGCCCAGCAGAATTGGAGAGGACGGCAGCAGGAGCACAAGGCTAGAACAGGACAGAGGACTGTCCCAAGGAGCATCACACTCCGGCAGCCGCCCACTAAGCCCCCACACGGCAACAACGAGCTGAGCGGGGAGGGGGCAAACTTGTCCAAAATATTTGAAAAACTAATCTACAAGCAGCTTTACTCTTATCTAGCCAAACACAATATACAGTACTTAGCTCTTGCCAATATGGCTTCAGACCCCCCAAAAAAGCACTAACGGTGCACTTATTAGTATCATTAACTTGATACATGCAGCTCTTGATAAAAATGAGTTCCCTGTTGGGTTATTTGTGGACCTGCGTAAGGGTTTTGACACTGTCAACCACCAAAACCTTCTTCTTAAATTACATCATTATGAACTCTGCAGGTGGAAAGTCCCATTGTGTGAAGAGAACTAGAATGGTGGAGATGTGATTATAAACTAGTGAAGATATTGACTCTTATACGTTTCACCTTTTTTAAAACACTTTGATGCACACGCGTCGTACCTACACGACGGGCTTGCTTAACGGGTTCCGCAACCGCGTCGTAAATAGCCGCGCGATGTAAAAAAAAAAGAAACATATAAAATCCAATTCTTATTCGATCGACTTGGGGTTAGTATGAAAATGTTTGCCATTAAATTTCCGTTTTCTCTAATAGGCACATGGCCTATTTGAGAAAACGGCATTGTTTTGTAACTTAGTGGAGAGACTATTGAGTTGTTGACGCAACGAGGGTAATCGCCCACTTCACACACTCTTGGTGTGGGCCGCAATCATGATTCTACATTTATATGCATATGTCTGTGTAGGGAATTTTATTGCGAGTTCAGTGATATAAAATTTAACGCTGTAGGACTAATGTGGAGCTGACAACAAACAAAAGAGTATGAACATTTTGTTGCTGTTTGGGCGTCACGGCGAGTGATCTACGCTTTATTTATTTCGTGGTTGGATAGCTAATGCTTTGGTGACATTTTATACATATGATCTTGTAGAGAATTTTATTGCCAACACCTTGATACCAAAATGAAATACGTAGCTTGAGAATTGGTGTCAGGAGAGTGAAAAGATTACACACTTTTTGGGGTTTACGCTCAAGAGCCCAAAACGCCGCGCGCACAATGCACTATTTTTTTTCACGAGGCCCCGGCGCATTAAAGTGTTTAAGCCGGGTCTTTCCTTCTAACCCCGTCCACTCCCACAGCAGTACACAAGTGCACACAGTTACAAAAGCAGTGTGTAAACAAGAGGCTGGGTTGATATATTTGGAGGACAGTGTGAAGCCCAGACTGTTACTTTGTTACCCAAATTTGTAACAAATTAGATGGCAAATTCCTTGGCATTCTCATTGACCACAAGCTGAATTTCCAGGGACACATTCTAAATATATAAAAAAAGTTTCAAAAACTGTGGGCATTCTTTCTAAGATCAGATATTATGTACCACGCCCTGCCCTGGTGACTCTCTATTACTCCCTTATCTATCCATATCTCAACTATGGTATTTGTGTTTAGGGCTCTACTACCCAAAATCATTTACGTCCTCTAATTACTCAACACAAAGCTGCTATTAGGACAATATCCAACTCTGGCCCCAGACATCACTCGGTACCCCTACTCAAATCTCTGAATATTTATTTTATTTTATTTTATTTATGCATATACAAGAATGTACATAAGGAATGTGAGGATACAAATATGGTAATTACAGTCTTATAAAGCCACTAGCACGCGCAGCGTTTCGGGCAGGTCCTTAATCTAAGAAAATTTTAAGGAGGTAAATACTTGCAAAATTTATAGACAAAAAAATGATAACAGATTACATGAAATGAAAAAAAAAGATGAGAGAAAATTGTAGGTACAGTATATTAAAGCACATAGGTAGCTAAGATTGATTGCAATGACAGCTTGAATGGTAGTTGACAAAAAATAGGTAGGCACAATACAGCAGAAACAATATAAGATTGATTGCAATGACAGCTTGAATGGTAGTTGACAAAAATTGGTAGTCACAATACAGCATATGGCTAGCACATAAAAGAAGACAGCAATGAACACAATGATAAGGTTGTTTGATATTACATAAAAATTAGGAGATTGGGTAACACTAGGTACAGAGCAAATTTAAAGCTCAGTGTAGGAAACTAAGAAGATGAAGTTAGGTACTTTTTGGTTTTGCTTTTAAATAAGGCAAAAGTTTTACAGTTTTTCAATTCACTAGGGAGTGAGTTCCATAGACTAGGTCCCTTAATTTGCATTGAGTGTTTACACAGATTAAGTTTGACCCTGGGGATATCAAAGAGATATTTATTTCTGGTGTGGTGATAATGGGTCCTATTACATCTGTCCAGGGAGAGTTTCAGAGCATGGTTTGCATTTAAGAACAGGGTTTTGTAAATGTAGTTGACACAAGAGAATGTGTGGAGGGAGTTAATATTTAGCAAGTTTTGGGATTTAAACAAGGGAGTTGAGTGTTGTCTGAAAGCAGAGTTAGTTATTATTCTGATAGCAGATTTTTGCTGTGTGATGATGGGCTTAAGGTGGTTTGCAGTGGTAGACCCCCATGCACAGATACCATAATTAAGATAGGGGTAGATTAGTGCATAATATAGTGAGAGGAGAGCAGAGTTAGGAACATAATATCTGATTTTGGAGAGTATACCAACTGTCTTAGAGACTTTCTTAGTTATGTGTTGAATGTGGGTGCTGAAGTTGAGTCTCTTGTCTAGGAGACATGTTAGACATTATATGTTAGACATTAACATGACATGTTAGACAATATGTTTGACATTAAGTCACTGCACATTCTCTCATGTGTATTATACATATATAAAACGCTAAACTATAATGCCAATCCTGATCTCAAAAGGTTCATAGAAGGTTGTAATAGAACCCATGAGCACCACACCAGAAATAAATACAGTTTTGATATTCCTAGAGAACGACTTAATCAAACTAGAAATGCTCTACAAATCAAGGGGCCCAAAATGTGGAATGACCTTCCCAACCATGTTAAAGACTCTACCTCTCTCAACCAGTTTAAGATAAAAACGAAGCTATACCTAATAAATTCCCTGTAACCTACCTTACCCTTCTATTGTCAACCAATGTCTGTTTTTTTTAAAGAGCGCTGTTTGTCGACATAATTGTATTTGTGCTGCTTTTTCAGCTATGTTTTCATTTCTTGTTTTCATTCTACTCATTATGCTCAATTAGTATTAAGCTTGTCATTTAAGTTTATCATGCCCGAAACGCTTTGCGTAATAGTGGCTTTAGGCATTGTATGTACTAGCTCTACCTATAAGTCAACCAATCTTTGTAAAAATTTATTGTATGTATGTACCTTACCTAAATAAACATTTTATTTTATTTTATTTTATTTTTTTTACTGGGTCTCAGCCAGCAAGGGAGACGCCACGCTGCCAGATGCATCAGTGTAAACATTACCCCAACATCCCAGTGGAGTGTTTAAGGCACTCAACAACGGGTCGTTAGCAGTGTCTCCTATGACCAACTGCTCATACCTTTCCATGCATGTAATATTCTTTTGTCTTGGTGTCGAGAATGGCTGATTAATTAATTACCTCTGGGAATGTTATTGATGAACAATCGTCAAGGGACTTTCCAATATTAGACATATATGTGCAAGTTAGTGTACCCATTATTGTTGTCCATTATGTGGAGTGTTTGACCATATGTTGACTTATTGGTAACTATTTTTGGCCAGGAAGTCAAGGTTATGTGGTGAAGATATTGAACACATGAGCACATTAGATATATGTACAGTTTTGACCAAAGGTTCACCTCAGTTACAGAGGAGACAGTCACGTGTGATGTAAGATAATTAACAACATGTTTGTAACATGGTGTAACGGGAGTGTTGAGGAGAGTTCAAGAAGAGTACACTGAGGGGTTGTGGGTCCAGCCTCAGTTAAAACCATTATTTGCCATTGTCCTTTATTTGTATAAAATGTTCTTCATTTTGATTTAGGAGTTTATTTCCTACCTCTGCAGGTGTGGAAGTGAACCGAGAGTAATTAAAGCCCATCACTATTTCTCGAATACATATAAATACAAATCAGGATGGGAATAATTAAATTAGTGAGAAAATCCTTAGGAGCCGTGATGAGGATTCGAACCTATGTGGTGGGTATTCCCACGCACACACCCCAGACAATCAGGCCACGACATGGAAAAGGACTGCAATCTGAAGTTCTGCTGAACACACGAGGGTTTCCTGAGGCTTCTGCTGAAGCCGGACCAGGATTTTCGCACAATCCCCCCCCCCCCCCACCATTCACTCTGACAAAGTGCATGGGGTGGGGGGGGGGGGGGTAATCACATGTTAGTGTCATTACTCTGTGTATTAAAAGAGGAGCATCAGAGGTAGAACATTCCTAGATGACAGCGAGAGTACATGGGGGAAGGGGGGGGGGGGAAATTGTGTGAAAATCCTGGTCAGGCTTCAGTGGAAGCCTCAGGAAACCCTCGTGTGTTCAGCAGAACTCCAGTTTGCAATTCTTTTCCATGTTGTGGCCTGATTGTCTGAGGCGTGTGCATTGGACTACCAAACACATAGGTTGTTAGTGTGATTACTCCCTGTGAATCAAATTAGTATTGGTGAGGATTGCTAAACATGCCCTCGTACGGATTTTTTAGGCTTACACTAATTTCCTTGTCGTCCTTTGTGCATGAACCTTTGTTTATAATAATAGGTCCAATACTGGAGGAGATTTTTATTACGATTTCACATTCTTGAAGAAATATTCTGGAGTGTTCTTTATCTCTTGAGTGGCTTTCTGTTCTAATTTACAAGGCTTTACATGAATGTAAAATCATCATTGCTATGTATTCTTATAAACCAAATGTACCTTCTTGTATATAAATAAATAAATAAATTGCTTTTCTTCAATCTGGTATGGTTGGTGCACGTATGGTTGATGTGAGGCCTCACCAGGTGACTCTCTGGGTGTTACTGGCATCAGTGAAGTGCCAGAAGCAGAGCTTTCTTTCCTTCACAGTTGAGGGGAGGAACCAGTGGAGCTGGGGGTGCCCAAAGCCTCACAGGGACAACCACTATCCAAAGTGGACCTCTGGGCTCATATTGCTGCTCAGCAACGACAGCAGTGATTCTTGTTGACACTCCCAAGTTGGTTGAGAAAGAACTAAGAAATAATCCCCACCTGTTATGATATGAGTTTATCGACTCCCAATAATATATAAATATATATATATATATATATATATATATATATATATATATATATATATATATATATATATATATATATATATATATATATATATATATGTCGTACCTAGTAGCCAGAACGCACTTCTCGGCCTAATATGCAAGGCCCGATTTGCTTAATAAGCCAAGTTTTCCTAAATATATTTTCTCTAATTTTTTTCTTATGAAATGATAAAGCTACCCATTTCATTATGTATGAGGTCAATTTTATTTTATTGGAGTTTAAATTAACGTAGATATATGACCGAACCTAACCAACCCTACCTAACCTAACCTATCTTTATAGGTTAGGTTAGGTTAGGTAGCCGAAAAAGTTAGGTTAGGTAGTCGAAAAATCATTAATTCATGAAAACTTGGCTTATTAGGCAAATCGGGCCTTGCATATTAGGCTGAGAAGTGCATTCTGGCTACTAGGTACGACATATATATATATATATATATATATATATATATATATATATGCAAACAAGCCTGAATGGTCCCCAGGACTATATACAACTGAAAACTCACACCCCAGAAGTGACTCGAACCCATACTCCCACAACTGGTATGTACAGGGACGCCTTAATCCGCTTGACCATCACGACCGGACATAAGGAAGTGATAGCCGAGGCTATATGAACCACTTCCCCGCCGGCACTCGGATGGTAATCTTGGGCATAGCATTTTATCAAATCACCTCATTCTTTGGGGCACACGTGAGGAACACAAATGCAAACAAGCCTGAATGGTCCCCAGGACTATATACAACTGAAAACTCACACCCCAGAAGTGACTCGAACCCATACTCCCACAACTGGTATGTACAGGGACGCCTTAATCCGCTTGACCATCACGACCGGACATAAGGAAGTGATAGCCGAGGCTATAAGAACCACTTCCCCGCCGGCACTCGGATGGTAATCTTGGGCATAGCATTTTATCAAATCACCTCATTCTTTGGGGCACACGTGAGGAACACAAATGCAAACAAGCCTGAATGGTCCCCAGGACTATATACAACTGAAAACTCACACCCCAGAAGTGACTCGAACCCATACTCCCACAACTGGTATGTACAGGGACGCCTTAATCCGCTTGACCATCACGACCGGACATAAGGAAGTGATAGCCGAGGCTATATGAACCACTTCCCCGCCGGCACTCGGATGGTAATCTTGGGCATAGTATTTTATCAAATCACCTCATTCTTTGGGGCACACGTGAGGAACACAAATGCAAACAAGCCTGAATGTCTCGGCTATCACTTCCTTATGTCCGGTCGTGATGGTCAAGCGGATTAAGGCGTCCCTGTACATACCAGTTGTGGGAGTATGGGTTCGAGTCACTTCTGGGGTGTGAGTTTTCAGTTGTATATAGTCCTGGGGACCATTCAGGCTTGTTTGCATTTGTGTTCCTCACGTGTGCCCCAAAGAATGAGGTGATTTGATAAAATGCTATGCCCAAGATTACCATCCGAGTGCCGGCGGGGAAGTGGTTCATATAGCCTCGGCTATCACTTCCTTATGTCCGGTCGTGATGGTCAAGCGGATTAAGGCGTCCCTGTACATACCAGTTGTGGGAGTATGGGTTCGAGTCACTTCTGGGGTGTGAGTTTTCAGTTGTATATAGTCCTGGGGACCATTCAGGCTTGTTTGCATTTGTGTTCCTCACGTGTGCCCCAAAGAATGAGGTGATTTGATAAAATGCTATGCCCAAGATTACCATCCGAGTGCCGGCGGGGAAGTGGTTCATATAGCCTCGGCTATCACTTCCTTATGTCCGGTCGTGATGGTCAAGCGGATTAAGGCGTCCCTGTACATACCAGTTGTGGGAGTATGGGTTCGAGTCACTTCTGGGGTGTGAGTTTTCAGTTGTATATAGTCCTGGGGACCATTCAGGCTTGTTTGCATTTGTGTTCCTCACGTGTGCCCCAAAGAATGAGGTGATTTGATAAAATGCTATGCCCAAGATTACCATCCGAGTGCCGGCGGGGAAGTGGTTCATATAGCCTCGGCTATCACTTCCTTATGTCCGGTCGTGATGGTCAAGCGGATTAAGGCGTCCTTGTACATACCAGTTGTGGGAGTATGGGTTCGAGTCACTTCTGGGGTGTGAGTTTTCAGTTATATATATATATATATATATATATATATATATATATATATATATATATATATATATATATATGTTATATATATATATATATATATATATATATATATATATATATATATATATATATATATATATATATATATATATATATATATATATATATATATATGTTAAGAGGGAGTAACCTACAGCATCAATGTAAAACATATCCTGGCCAAATATCAATAAGTGTCTAGGGGAGTGAAAGGCTAACAAAAAATAATCCAGTTTACTGGGCATTAACATACCAAACAAAGAATACAATCTATAAACTCACACTCAATGATTTATCCAGCTTCTCAAAGCTGGGCATGATCATCAACAGGTCTCAAAACTGCATACAATCAGCACTAGCTGACGCCAGGCTCTATCGTGGCGCAGTGGGACACTAGCGCCTATTATGCTGCTAATACCAATACAGGGTGGTGGTGGTGTCACAACCATTAACAAATGAGGTATGAGGAATCAATATCATATACAGCACAATGGCATCACTTAAGATCCTCAGGTACCCACCTCACTAGGATATATAACAGCACCTATCACCTGGTATAAATGATGCACAATGGTAGAACTGATCCATGGTATACATTGCTGCAACGTGACAAATATCCTAGCAGTCAAATGACACAAATAAGGTCACAAAACTCGGACCGTAGCGGCAACACATGCGCTCGACTGAGAAAATCAAAGAGTGACCGCCCAGAGCCATGCTGGCCGGGAGCGACACTGTATCCACCTCTGAGTCAGCTGACTCCTCTCTTTCAATTATCTCAAGCTCATATACAGACATATCTCGATCAAGAACTTCTAATTCATATATCAACAAAAAAAAGACTATAATACACAACCTTACATAATAATACATATCAATAATTCAGGACATTAAAGATTATATCATGATATAAAAATATGTGAACAAAGAATTCATATTGGCAAGACATGGTAACACTGGCGGGAGAGGGGAGGAGGGGTTAAGGGAGGATTTCAAGACGTCTGCCAGCCAGCCATTATGCATAAGTATACATGATTACAATATTAAGTATATATATGCAACATGTGAATCAAAACCATATCTATGTGGTATACATCTCACAGTGCCAAAATCTAATTTAATTTTAGAGCACAATGCAATGAATAATAATGAAAGGGAAATTATACAGTATACATGACAGTAATACATCTGAGACCTAAATTTATACATTCTCCATCATAGTTCACATAATATTTCCTATACAGCATTATGTAGCATTCCATAATATAAGCATATACAGATGTTTTTCAAGCTACATTACATTAGGCTACTGCTATTCACTAGACTTCTAATATATATCCACAAATACATGGCAAGGATTTATGGTACAGATATATAATATACATAGATATATATGTGGAATACATTGGCAATACACATTTAATACTAGTGTGTTGTCGAAAAAAGAATAACTACATAAATTCATATTCGCGATATTAGGCTAATCAGCCAAGACATCACTATACAGTTTGAGCACATCATACACCAGCTACAGTATGATCATACTGGTGCATGTGTGGTCATAACACCACCTCACACCCATATGGTAATATCACAACACACCATGGTCCAGTATGGTAATATCACAACCGACCATGGTCCAGTATGGTAATATCACAACACACCATGGACCAGTATGGTAATATCACAACACACCATGGTCCAGTATGGTAATATCACAACACACTATGGTCCAGTATGGTAATATCACAACACACCATGGTCCAGTATGGTAATATCACAACACACCATGGACCAGTATGGTAATATCACAACACACAATGGACCAGTATGGTAATATCACAACACACCATGGACCAGTATGGTAATATCACAACACACCATGGACCAGTATGGTAATATCACAACACACCATGGTCCAGTATGGTAATATCACAACACACCATGGTCCAGTATGGTAATATCACAACCGACCATGGTCCAGTATGGTAATATTACAACACAACATGGACCAGTATGGTAATATTACAACACACCATGGTCCAGTATGGTAATATCACAACACACTATGGTCCAGTATGGTAATATCACAACACACCATGGTCCAGTATGGTAATATCACAATACACCATGGACCAGTATGGTAATATCTGAACACACCATGGACCAGTATGGTAATATCACAACACACCATGGTCCAGTATGGTAATATCTGAACACACCATGGACCAGTATGGCAATATCACAACACACCATGGTCCAGTATGGTAATATCACAACACACCATGGACCAGTATGGTAATATCACAACACACCATGGTCCAGTATGGTAATATCACAACACATTATGGTCCAGTATGGTAATATCACAACACACCATGGTCCAGTATGGTAATATCACAACACACCATGGACCAGTATGGTAATATCACAACACACCATGGACCAGTATGGTAATATCACAACACACCATGGACCAGTATGGTAATATCACAACACACTATGGTCCAGTATGGTAATATCACAACACACCATGGACCAGTATGGTAATATCACAACACACCATGGACCAGTATGGTAATATCACAACACGCCATAGACCAGTATGGTAATATCACAACACACCATGGTCCAGTAAGGTAATATCACAACACACTATGGTCCAGTATGGTAATATCTGAACACACCATGGTCCAGTATGGTAATATCACAACACACCATGGACCAGTATGGTAATGTCACAACACACCATGGACCAGTATGGTAATATCACAACACACCATGGTCCAGTATGGTAATATCACAACACACTATGGTCCAGTATGGTAATATCTGAACACACCATGGACCAGTATGGTAATATCACAACACACCATGGTCCAGCATGGTAATATCACAACACACCATGGACCAGTATGGTAATATCACAACACACCATGGTCCAGTATGGTAATATCAACACACTATGGTCCAGTATGGTAATATCACAACACACCATGGACCAGTATGGTAATATTACAACACACTATGGTCCAGTATGGTAATATCACAACACACCATGGTCCAGTATGGTAATATCACAACACACCATGGACCAGTATGGTAATATCACAACACACCATGGTCCAGTATGGTAATATCACAACACACCATGGACCAGTATGGTAATATCACAACACACTATGGTCCAGTATGGTAATATCACAACACACTATGGACCAGTATGGTAATATCACAACACACCATGGTCCAGTATGGTAATATCACAACACACCATGGTCCAGTATGGTAATATCACAACACACCATGGTCCAGTATGGTAATATTACAACACACCATGGTCCAGTATGGTAATATCACAACACACCATGGACCAGTATGGTAATATCACAACACACCATGGACCAGTATGGTAATATCACAACACACTATGGACCAGTATGGTAATATCACAACACACCATGGTCCAGTATGGTAATATCACAACACACCATGGACCAGTATGGTAATATCACAACACACTATGGTCCAGTATGGTAATATCACAACACACCATGGACCAGTATGGTAATATCACAACACACTATGGACCAGTATGGTAATATCACAACACACCATGGACCAGTATGGTAATATCACAACACACTATGGTCCAGTATGGTAATATCACAACACACCATGGTCCAGTATGGTAATATCACAACACACTATGGTCCAGTATGGTAATATCACAACACACCATGGTCCAGTATGGTAATATCACAACACACCTGAGTGATTGTGAGGTGATGGTGATATAGCAGTGATAGTAATATAATAGTGATACTGAGGTGGTCATATGACAGTGATAGTGAGGTGATGGTAATATAGCTGTGATAGTATAGTGGTGATATAGCAGTGATAGTATAGCGGTGATATAGCAGTGATGGTATAGTGGTGATATAGCAGTGATAGTGAGGTGATGGTGATATAGCAGTGATAGTATAGTGGTGATATAGCAGTGATAGTATAGTGGTGATATAGCAGTGATAGTATAGTGGTGATATAGCAGTGATAGTATAGTGGTGATATAGCAGTGATAGTGAGGTGATGGTGATATAGCAGTGATGGTGCAGTAGTGATGCTGTAGCAGTGATAGTGATATATCAGTAAAAGTAAGGAGGAAATATCAGTGTGAGGTGATAATGCAGAGAAAGTGAAATGATGTTGGTGTAGCAGTGACAGTGTTATGTGATAGTGAGCTGTTGGTGATATAACAGTGACAACAGCTGTCATATAGTGACACCAACAATTTGTTACTCAACATGGTCAGTATATCACCCTAAGTGTGGGCCCTGAGGTGATGGTGATATATAGAGGTGATAGTGAAGCTATAGTGATACAACATTGATAGGATACAGTACTGAGAAGATATAGCATTGATGGTGATACAGCCGTGATTGTCAGGTATATGATACCAAAGAATAAATATCAAAGATAGTGAAGTTATGATGATATAGTGATAAAAGTCTGTCCTTAAATTACATTGGAATCAAAACACGCAGTCCATGGTGACGCAAGAGTGATGGTGGTGTTGTTACAGTGAACTAGAGTGGTAGCACAACACCACAGTAGTGATGGTGGTGGTACAGTGAACTAGAGTGGCAGCACAACACCACAGTAGTGATGGTGGTGGTACAGTGAACTAGAGTGGCAGCACAACACCACAGTAGTGATGGTGATGGTACAGTGAACTAGAGTGGCAACACTATAGTAGTGATGGTGATGGTACAGTGAACTAGAGTGGCAACACAACACCACAGTAGTGATGGTGGTGGTACAGTGAACTAGAGTGGCAGCACAACACCACAGTAGTGATGGTGGAGGTACAGTGAACTAGAGTGGCAGCAAAACACCACAGTAGTGATGGTGGTGGTACAGTGAACTAGAGTGGCAGCACAACACCACAGTACTTATGGTGATCGTACAGTGAACTAGAGTGGCAGCATAACACCACAGCAGTGATAGTGATGGTACAGTGAACTAGAGTGGCAGCATAACACCACAGCAGTGATGGTGTTGGTACAGTGAACTAGAGAGGCAGCACAACACCACAGTAGTGGTGGTACAGTGAACTAGAGTGGCAGCACAACACCACCGTTGTGATGGTGATGGTACAGTGAACTAGAGTGGCAGCACAACACCACAGTAGTGATGGTACAGTGAACTAGAGTGACAGCACAACACCACAGTAGTGATGGTGGTGGTACAGTGAACTAGAGTGGCAGCACAACACCACAGTAGTGATGGTACAGTGAACTAGAGTGGCAGCACAACACCACAGTGATGATGGTGATGGTACAGTGAACTAGAGTGGCAGCACAACACCACAGTAGTGATGGTGGTGGTACAGTGAACTAGAGTGGCAGCACAACACCACAGTGATGATGGTGATGGTACAGTGAACTAGAGTGGCAGCACAACACCACAGTAGTGATGGTGGTGGTACAGTGAACTAGAGTGGCAGCACAACACCACAGTGATGATGGTGATGGTACAGTGAACTAGAGTGGCAGCACAACACCACAGTAGTGGTGATAGTGAACTAGAGTGGCAGCACAACACCACAGTAGTGATGGTGGTGGTACAGTGAACTAGAGTGGCAGCACAACACCACAGTAGTGATGGTGGTGGTACAGTGAACTAGAGTGGCAGCACAACACCACAGTAGTGATGGTGATGGTACAGTGAACTAGAGTGGCAGCACAACACCACAGTAGTGATGGTGATGGTACAGTGAACTAGAGTGGCAGCACAACACCACAGTCCACCACAGTCACCTCCGTAATGTCACTGTGGTTGACTGCTGCCCTCACCACATCCAGGCCGCTCACCACATCACCGAAGACATATGACATTTCGCAACTGGCGACCATCCTGGAGGTCCCTGGTGGTGATGAAGAACTGGGCACTCGTGGGACCCCCCGGATCATCGCAGCACAACACAGCTCCTGCCCGGCCTGACTCCCGGTACTGCCCCTGGAGGTCAGGCAGCAGTGGGGCTCCTCCCTCACCATCATTACTCTCGTAGTCTCCACCCCCCACACACTCACACGGCTGACCCTTGAACCCCACCCCTAACAGTTTAGTGTTGCGGTAGGTGTGGCCCCGCTGGCCCGTACACAACAACACAAACTGTCTGGCCAGCGGAGTGTCAGGGGTCAGCCGGATGGTGACCCGCCCTCTTGTTGACCCCGCCCACCCGAGGTCAAGGAACGCCAGGGTGCAGGAGGGCTCCAGCACGCCCACAACCTCACTCTCCTGCAGGAAATGAAATAAATCATGCTGATAACTATAACAAAATGTTATCATATTAGTTATGATAACTCAGTAAATCAGTAATGTCAGTAAGACAAGTGGGTGTAATAAAGTAACCTGGAGGGCGTGGGCGTCGGCGGGCGTGGGCGTCGGCGGGCGTGGGCTGACGCAGGAGTGGGTGGAGGTACAGCTGTCCGTCTTGTAGAGTTATCCTGGCGGAGCGGCGGCCATCTTGGTCTTCCTGGACGGCCAACACCCGGCCAGCCTCCACCAGCCTCTTGACGGGCTCACTCATCCTGCGGAGGTCCTCAACCTGTGGACAGTGTCAGCCCCATTATCACCTGTGGTCAGTGTCAGTCCCATTATCACCAGTGGACAGTGTCAGCAACATTATCACCTGTGGTCAGTGTCAGCCCCATTATTACCTGTGGACAGTGTCAGCCCCATTATCACCTGTGGTCAGTGTCAGCCCCATTAACACCTGTGGACAGTGTCAGCCCCATTATCACCAGTGGGCAGAGTCAGCCCCATTATCACCTGTGGTCAGTGTCAGCCCCATTATCACCTGTGGTCAGTGTCAGCCCCATTATCACCTGTGGTCAGTGTCAGCCCCATTATCACCTGTGGTCAGTGTCAGCCCCATTATCACCTGTGGTCAGTGTCAGCCCCATTATCACCTGTGGACAGTGTCAGCCCCATTATCACCTGTAGGCAGTGACAGCCCCATTATCACCTGTGGACAGTGTCAGCCCCATTATCACCTGTGGTCAGTGTCAGCCCCATTATTACCTGTGGACAGTGTCAGCCCCATTATCACCTGTGGTCAGTGTCAGCCCCATTATCACCTGTGGACAGTGTCAGCCCCATTATCACCAGTGGGCAGAGAGAGCCCCATTATCACCTGTGGTCAGTGTCTGCCCCATTATCACTTGTGATCAGCGTCAGCCCCATTATCACCTGTGGTCAGTGTCAGCCCCATTATCACCAGTGGGCAGAGTCAGCCCCATTATCACCAGTGGGCAGTGTCAGCCCCATTATCACCTGTGGTCAGTGTCAGCCCCATTATGACCTGTGGACAGTGTCAGCCCCATTAACACCTGTGGTCAGTGTCAGCCCCATTATGACCTGTGGACAGTGTCAGCCCCATTATGACCTGTGGTCGGTGTCAGCCCCATTATGACCTGTGGTCAGTGTCAGCCCCATTATCACTTGTGGTCAGTGTCAGCCCCATTATCACTTGTGGTCAGTGTCAGCCCCATTATAACCTGTGGACAGTGTCAGCCCCATTATCACCAGTGGGCAGAGTCAGCCCCATTATCACCAGTGGGCAGTGTCAGCCCCATTATCACCTGTGGTCAGTGCCAGCCCCATTATGACCTGTGGTCAGTGTCAGCCCCATTATGACCTGTGGTCAGTGTCAGCCCCATTATCACTAGTGGTCAGTGTCAGCCCCATTATCACCAGTGGACAGTGTCAGCCCCATTATCACCAGTGGGCAGTCAGCCCCATTATCACCTGTGGTCACTGTCAGCCCCATTATCACCTGTGGTCAGTGTCAGCCCCATTATCACCTGTGGTCAGTGACAGCCCCATTATGCTGGACCTGTAGCTCCAGCCCCCCCCTACTGGCAGGGGGTTGGTGCTGGACCTGTAGCACCAACCCCCCCTCTACAGGCAGGGGGTTGGTGCTGGACCTGTAGCTCCAGCCCCCCTCAACTGGAAGGGGGGTTGTGATAGACCTGTAGCTTCAGCCCCCCTCTACTGGCAGGGGGTTGTGCTGGACCTGTAACTTTAACCCCCCTCTACTGGCAGGGGGGTTGGTGCTGAACCTGTAGCTCCAGCCCCCTCTACTGTCAAGGGGATGGTGCTGAACCAATAGTTCCAGCCCCATCTACTCTCAGGGGGTTTATGCTGGACCTGTAGCTCCAGCCCCCTCCCTACTGGCTGGGGGTTGGTGCTAGACCTGTAGCTCCAGCCCCCTTCTTCTGGCAAGGGGTTAGTGTTGGATCTGTAGCTCCAGCCCCCCTCTACTGGCAGGGGGTTGGTTCTGGACCTGTAGCTCCAGCCCCTCAACTGGCAGGGGGTTGTTGCTGGACCTGTAGCTCCAGCCCCCCTCTACTAGAAGGGAGTTGGTGATGGACCTGTAGCTCCAGCCCTCCTCTACTGGCAGGGGGTTGGTGCTTGACCTGTAGCTCTAGCCCTCCTCTACTGGCAGGAGGTTGGTGCTGGACCTGTAGCTCCAGCCCTCCTCTACTGGCAGGGGGTTGGTGCTTGACCTGTAGCTGCAGCCCCCTCTTCGGGCAGGGTGGGGTTGGTCCTGGACCTGTAACTCCAGCCCCCCTCTACTGGCAGGGGGTTGGTGCTAGACTTGTAGCTCCAGCCACACTCTACTGGCAGGGGGTTGACCCTGAATATGTAGCTCCAGCCCTCTCTACTGGCAGGGGGTTGATGCTGGACCGGTAGCTCTAGCCCCCCCTCTACTGGCAGGGTGTTGGTGCTGGACCTGTAGCTGCAGCCCCCTCTACGGGCAGGGTGGGGTTGGTCCTGAACCTGTAACTCCAGCCCCCCTCTACTGGCAGGGGGTTGGTGCTGGACCTGTAGCTCCAGTCCCCTCTACTAGCAGGGGTTGGTGCAGGACTAGTAGTTCCAACCCCCCTCTACTGACAGGGGGTAGGTGCTGGACCTGTAGCTCCAGCCCCCCTCTACTGGAAGAGGGTTGGTGCCGGACCTGTAGCTCAAGCCCCCCTCTACTGGAAGAGGGTTGGTGCTGGATCTATAGCTCCAGCCCCCCTCTACTGGCAGGGGGTTGGTGCTGGACCTGTAGCTCCAGTCCCGCTCTACTGGCTGGGGGTTGGTGCAGGATCTGTAGCTCCAGCCCCCTTTACTGGCAGGGGGTTGGTGCTGGACCTGTAGCTCTAGCCCCCTCTACTGGCAGGGGGTTGGTGTTGGACCTGTAGCTCCAGCCCCACACTACTGGCAAGGAGTGGGTGCTGGACCTGTAGTTCCAGCCCCCCTCTACTGGCAGGGGGTTGGTGCTGCACCTGTAGCTCCAGCCCCCCCTCTACTGGCAGGGGGTTGGTGTTGGACTTGTAGCTCCAGAGCCCTCTACTGGCAGGGGGTTGGTGTGGGATCTCTAGCTCCAGCCCCTCTACTGGCAGGATGGGGGGGGGGGGGTTGGTGCTGGACCTGTAGCTCCAGCCCCCCCCTCTATTGGCAGGGGATTGGTGCTGGACCTGTAGCTCCAGCCCCTTTCTACTGGCAGGGGGTTGGTGCTGGACCTGAAGCTCCAGCCCCCCTCTACTAGCAGGGGGAGGGGTTGATGCTGGACCTGTAGCTCCAGCCCCCCCTCTATTGGCAGGGGATTGGAGGTGGACCTGTAGCTCCAGCCCTCCTCTACTGACAGGGGGTTGGTGCTGAACCTGTAGCTCCAGCCCCCCTCTACTGGCAGGAGGTTGGTGCTGTAGCTTAGCTCCAGCCCTCCTCTACTGGCAGGGGAGGGGGGGGGTGGTCCTGCATCTGTAGCTAAAGCACTCCTCTACTGGCAGGGGGTTGGCCCTGGATCTGTAGCTCCAGCCCCCTTTAGTGGCAGGGGGTTGCTGCTGAACCTATAGCTCAAGCCCCTTCCTACTAGCAGGGGATTGATGATGGACCTGTAGCTCCAGCCCCCCCTCCCTCTTCTGGCAGGGGGTTGGTGCTGAACCTTCAGTTCCTTCCCACTCTACTGGCAGGGATTTGGTGCTTCACCTGTAGCTCCACCTACCCCTCTACTAGCAGGGGGTTGGTGCTGGACCTGTAGCTCTAGCTCCCCTCTATTGGCAGGGGGTTGGCCCTGAATCTGTAGCTCCAGCACCCTCTACAGGCAGGGGGTTGGTGCTGGACCTGTAGCTCCAGGCTACCTCTAATGGCAGGGAGTTGATGCTGGACCTGTAGCTCCAGCCCCCCTCTACTGGCAGGAGGTTGGTGCTGGACCTGTAGATCCAGCCCCCCTCTACTAACAGGGGGTTGAAGCTGGACCTGTAGCTCCAGCCCTCCTCTCCTGGCACCGGGTTGATGCTCGACCTGTAGCTCCAGCACCCCCCCTTCTACTGGCAGGGGCTTGGTGCTGGACCTGTAGCTCCAGCCCCCCCCCCTCCACTGGCAGGGGGTTGAAGCTGGACCTGTAGCTCCAGCCCTCCTCTCCTGGCACCGGGTTGATGCTCGACCTGTAGCTCCATCCCCCCCCCCTCTACTGGCAGGGGGTTGGTGCTGGACCTGTAGCTCCAGCCCCCCCCCTTCTACTGGCAGGGGGTTGGTGCTGAACCTGTAGCTCCAGCCCCCTCTACTGGCAGGGGGTTGGTGCTTGACCTGCAGCTCCAGCCTCCTCTACTGGCAGGGGGATGGTGCTGGACCTGTAGCTCCAGCCCCCCTCTACTGGCAGGGGGTTGATGCTGGACCTATAGCTCAAGCCCCCTCTCTACTGGCAGGGGGTTGGTGCAGGACCTGTAGCTCCAGGCCCCTCTCCAGGCAGGGGGTTCCTGCTAGACCTGAAGCTCTAGGCCCCCCCCCCCACCTCTACTGGCAGGGGGTTGGAGATGGACCTGTAGCTCCAGCCATCCTCTATAGCCAGGGGGTTGGCCCTGAATCTGTAGCTCCACTCCGCCCTCTACTGGCAGGGGGTTGGTGCTGGACCTGTAGCTCCAGCCCCCCTCTACTTGCAGGGGGTTGGCCCTGAATCTGTAGCTCCAGCCCCCTCTACTGGCAGGGGGTTGATGCTGGACCTGTAGCTCTAGCCCCGCCTTTTACTGGCAGGGGGTTGGTGCTGGACCTGTAGCTGCAGCCCCCTCTACGGGCAGGGTGGGGTTGGTCCTGAACCTGTAACTCCAACCCCCCTCTACTGGCAGGGGGGATGGTGCTGGACCTGTAGCTCCAGCCCCCTTCTACTGGCAGGGGGTTGGTGCTGGACCTGTAACTCCAGCCCCCCTCTACTAGGAGGGGGGTTGGTGCTGGAACTGTAGCTCCAGCCCCCCTCTACTGGCAGGGGGTTGGTGCTGAACCTGTAGCTCCAGGCCCCCTCTACTGGCAGGAGGTTGGTGGTGTAGCTGTAGCTCCAGCCCCTTCTACTGGCAAGGGGGTGGTCCTGGACCTGTGGCTCCAGTCCCCCCCCTCTATTGGCATGGGGTTGGTGCTGCACCTGTAGCTCCAGTCCCCCCCCCCCTTAATTGGCATGGGGTTGGTGCTGCACCTGTAGCTCCAGCTCCCCTCTACTGGCAGAGAGTTGGCGCTGGATCTGTAGCTCCAGCCCCCAATACTGGCAGGAGGTTAGTGTTGAACCTGCAGTTCCTTCCCCCCCTCTACTGGCAGGGGGTTGGTGCTTGACCTGCAGCTCCAGCCTCCTCTACTGGCAGGAGGTTGGTGCTGGACCTGTAGATCCAGCCCTCCTCTACTTGCAGGGGGTTGATGCTGGACCTATAGCTCCAGCCCCCCTCTACTGGCAGGGGGGATGGTGCTGGACCTGTAGCTCCAGCCCCCCCCTCTATTGGCATGGGGTTGGTCCTGGACCTGTAGCTCCAGCCCCCCCTCTACTAGCAGGGGGTTGGTGCTGGACCTGTAGCTCTAGCCCCCCCTCTACTGGCAGGGGGTTGGTGCTGGACCTGTATCTGTAGCCCCCTCTACGGGCAGGGTGGGGTTGGCCCTGGACCAGTAACTCCAGCCCCCCTCTACTGGCAGGGGGTTGGTGCTAGACCTGTAGCTCCAGCCACACTCTACTGGCAGGGGGTTGGCCCTGAGTCTGTAGCTCCAGCTCTCTCTACTGGAAGCGGGTTGATGCTGGACCTGTAGCTCTAGCCCCCCCCCCTCTACTGGCAGGGTGTTGGTGCTAGACCTGTAGCTGCAGCCCACTCTACGGGCAGGGTGGGGTTGGTCCTGAACCTGTAACTCCCACTAGTGGCAGGGGGTTGGTGCTGGATCTGAAACTCCAGCCCCCCCTCTACTGGAAGGGGGTTGGTTCTGGACCTGTAGCTCCAGTCCCCTTCTACTGGCAGGGAGTTGGTGCTGGACCTGTAGCTCCAGCCCCCCTCTACTGGCAGGGGATTGGTGCTAGACCTGCAGCTCCAGCCCTCCCCCTCTACTGGCAGGGGGTAGGTGTTGGATGTGTTGACCCAGCCCCCCTTTACTGGCAGGGGATGCTGCTGGACCTGTAGCTCCAGCCCCCCTCTACTAGCAGGGGGTTGGTGCTGGACCTGTAGCTCCAGACCCACTCTACTGGAAGGGGGTTGGTGCTGGACCTGTAGCTCCAGCCCCCCCTCTACTGGAATGGGGCAGGTTCTGGACCTGTAGCTCTAGTCCCCTTCTACTGGCAGGGGGTTGGTGCTGGACCTGTAGCTCCAGCCCCCCTCTAGTGGCAGGGAGTTGGTGCTTGACCTGCAGCTCCAGATTACGTGTACTGGCAGGGGGTAGGTGCTGGACCTGTAGCTTCAGCCCCCCTCTACTGGCAGGGGGTAGGTGCTGGACCTGTAGCTCCAGCCCCCTTCTACTGGCAGGGGGTAGGTGCTGGACCTGTAGCTCTAGCCCTCTCTACTGGCAGGGGGTTGGTGCTGGACCTGTAGCTCCAGCCCTCCTCTACTGGCGGGGTGTTGGGGCTGGCCTTATAGCTCCAGCCCTCCTCTACTGGCAGAGGGTAGGTGGTGGACATGTAGCTCCAGCCCCCCTCTACTGGCAGGGGGTTGGTGCTGGACCTGTAGCTCCAGTCCTCTCTACTGGCAGGGGTTGGTGCAGGACTAGTAGTTCCAACCCCCCTCTACTGACAGGGGGTAGGTGCTGGACCTATAGCTCCAGCCCCCCTCTACTGGCAGGGGGTAGGTGCTGGACCTGTAGCTCCAGCCTCCTCCTACTGGCAGGGGGTAGGTGCTGCACCTGTAGCTCCAGCCCCGCCCCCCCTCTACTGGGAGGGGGTTGGTGCTGGACCTGTAGATCCAGCCCCGCTCTACTGGCAGGGGGTTGGTGCAGGATCTTTAGCTCCAGCCCCCTTTACTGGCAGGGGGTTGGTGCTGGACCTGTAGCTCCAGCCCCCCCCCTCTACTGGCAGGGGGTTGGTGCTGAACCTGTAGCTCCAGCCCCCTCTACTGGCAGGGGGTTGGTGCTGGACCTGTAGCTCCAGCCCCCCTCTACTTGCAGGGGGTTGGCCCTGAATCTGTAGCTCCAGCCCCCTCTACTGGCAGGGGGTTGATGCTGGACCTGTAGCTCTAGCCCCGCCTTTTACTGGCAGGGGGTTGGTGCTGGACCTGTAGCTGCAGCCCCCTCTACGGGCAGGGTGGGGTTGGTCCTGAACCTGTAACTCCAACCCCCCTCTACTGGCAGGGGGGATGGTGCTGGACCTGTAGCTCCAGCCCCCTTCTACTGGCAGGGGGTTGGTGCTGGACCTGTAACTCCAGCCCCCCTCTACTAGGAGGGGGGTTGGTGCTGGAACTGTAGCTCCAGCCCCCCTCTACTGGCAGGGGGTTGGTGCTGAACCTGTAGCTCCAGGCCCCCTCTACTGGCAGGAGGTTGGTGGTGTAGCTGTAGCTCCAGCCCCTTCTACTGGCAAGGGGGTGGTCCTGGACCTGTAGCTCCAGTCCCCCCCCTCTATTGGCATGGGGTTGGTGCTGCACCTGTAGCTCCAGTCCCCCCCCCCTAATTGGCATGGGGTTGGTGCTGCACCTGTAGCTCCAGCTCCCCTCTACTGGCAGAGAGTTGGCGCTGGATCTGTAGCTCCAGCCCCCAATACTGGCAGGAGGTTAGTGTTGAACCTGCAGTTCCTTCCCCCCCTCTACTGGCAGGGGGTTGGTGCTTGACCTGCAGCTCCAGCCTCCTCTACTGGCAGGAGGTTGGTGCTGGACCTGTAGATCCAGCCCTCCTCTACTTGCAGGGGGTTGATGCTGGACCTATAGCTCCAGCCCCCCTCTACTGGCAGGGAGGATGGTGCTGGACCTGTAGCTCCAGCCCCCCCCTCTATTGGCATGGGGTTGGTCCTGGACCTGTAGCTCCAGCCCCCCCTCTACTAGCAGGGGGTTGGTGCTGGACCTGTAGCTCTAGCCCCCCCTCTACTGGCAGGGGGTTGGTGCTGGACCTGTATCTGTAGCCCCCTCTACGGGCAGGGTGGGGTTGGCCCTGGACCAGTAACTCCAGCCCCCCTCTACTGGCAGGGGGTTGGTGCTAGACCTGTAGCTCCAGCCACACTCTACTGGCAGGGGGTTGGCCCTGAGTCTGTAGCTCCAGCTCTCTCTACTGGAAGCGGGTTGATGCTGGACCTGTAGCTCTAGCCCCCCCCCTCTACTGGCAGGGTGTTGGTGCTAGACCTGTAGCTGCAGCCCACTCTACGGGCAGGGT
This sequence comes from Procambarus clarkii, assembly GCF_040958095.1. Taxonomy (NCBI): domain Eukaryota; kingdom Metazoa; phylum Arthropoda; class Malacostraca; order Decapoda; family Cambaridae; genus Procambarus; species Procambarus clarkii. The sequence continues at coordinate 7,276,682 of NC_091184.1, read as the reverse complement.
GGGGTTGGTCCTGAACCTGTAACTCCCTCTAGTGGCAGGGGGTTGGTGCTGGACCTGAAACTCCAGCCCCCCCTCTACTGGAAGGGGGTTGGTTCTGGACCTGTAGCTCCAGTCCCCTTCTACTGGCAGGGAGTTGGTGCTGGACCTGTAGCTCCAGCCCCCCTCTACTGGCAGGGGATTGGTGCTAGACCTGCAGCTCCAGCCCTCCCCCTCTACTGGCAGGGGGTTGGTGTTGGATGTGTTGACCCAGCCCCCCTTTACTGGCAGGGGATGCTGCTGGACCTGTAGCTCCAGCCCCCCTCTACTAGCAGGGGGTTGGTGCTGGACCTGTAGCTCCAGACCCACTCTACTGGAAGGGGGTTGGTGCTGGACCTGTAGCTCCAGCCCCCCCTCTACTGGAATGGGGTTGGTTCTGGACCTGTAGCTCTAGTCCCCTTCTACTGGCAGGGGGTTGGTGCTGGACCTGTAGCTCCAGCCCCCCTCTAGTGGCAGGGAGTTGGTGCTTGACCTGCAGCTCCAGATTACGTGTACTGGCAGGGGGTAGGTGCTGGACCTGTAGCTTCAGCCCCCCTCTACTGGCAGGGGGTAGGTGCTGGACCTGTAGCTCCAGCCCCCTTCTACTGGCAGGGGGTAGGTGCTGGACCTGTAGCTCTAGCCCTCTCTACTGGCAGGGGGTTGGTGCTGGACCTGTAGCTCCAGCCCTCCTCTACTGGCGGGGTGTTGGGGCTGGCCTTATAGCTCCAGCCCTCCTCTACTGGCAGAGGGTAGGTGGTGGACATGTAGCTCCAGCCCCCCTCTACTGGCAGGGGGTTGGTGCTGGACCTGTAGCTCCAGTCCTCTCTATTGGCAGGGGTTGGTGCAGGACTAGTAGTTCCAACCCCCCTCTACTGACAGGGGGTAGGTGCTGGACCTATAGCTCCAGCCCCCCTCTACTGGCAGGGGGTAGGTGCTGGACCTGTAGCTCCAGCCTCCTCCTACTGGCAGGGGGTAGGTGCTGCACCTGTAGCTCCAGCCCCGCCCCCCCTCTACTGGGAGGGGGTTGGTGCTGGACCTGTAGATCCAGCCCCGCTCTACTGGCAGGGGGTTGGTGCAGGATCTTTAGCTCCCGCCCCCTTTACTGGCAGGGGGTTGGTGCTGGACCTGTAGCTCCAGCCCCCCCCCCCCCTCTACTGGCAGGGGGTTGGTGCCGAACCTGTAGCTCCACAACCCGTTCTCACACAAGACAGCACATATATGACTTAATGCTTAAAGTCAATATGTTGAATATTAATTAGTAAATATGTGATATATTCCCAGTTACTTTTTTTTCCAAGGCCCAAACTCTTCCTCACGTACCAACTTGCGTCTCACAGTACCCGTCCGTCAACCTAGATAGCAGAATAGTCGTGATTGGTTCAATTATAAGGAAAATTGTACTTTTCAGGTCCCACATGGGTTGTGAAATTTACCTACTATTGTCCATGCTCTTAAAATATTATAGATCAGCTACTTCCTATTGAAGGTTCGTAGTTTTATTTTGAGAAATATTAGTTGTTCTTAGTAAATTATAATAAGCACTAAAAATTATTACATAGAATAACAGTCCTTCACCAATCAATATTATATACCATAGTTGGTGCTTTACAAATCTTTAAAGGATGTTTTGTAGGAACGCTAACAGAAAACGATGGTTCATTGGAATGTCTATGGGGTAGACTACTCTAAACAGGATGGTATTGTGTCTACTATACCAACTACAGGATCGGTATATTGTCCACTACCACCTGTTAGGTGAGTAAGGGGTGCAATACCACCCACAGGATGGGTATGAGGGTCACATCCACCCAGAGGATGAGTATGGGGATCACATCCACCCACAGGAAGGGTATGGGGTCCAATACCACCCACAGGATGAGTATGGCGTCCACTACAACCCACAGGATGGGTATGGGGCTCCAACCACCCATAGAATGGGTATGGGGCTCCAACCACCCATAAAATGGGTATGGGGTCCAATAACACCCACTGGATGTGTATATGGCGTCCATTGCCGCGCGTCGAGCTCGAAAACCGCAGCATTCATCTCAGAACCATGCCTATTTCACGCAGATTCCTTAATAAACGTAAAAGTTTTATATGTCACAAGAAAGATAGAAATATAAGCTTCATTCTAAATACCTTACCATGGGCATATTTAAATTTAAACCGAAGATACGTGTACTTTTATAATAGCCGAGCTCCGACCCCGGACAGATCGATCGACCGAGCAACTCTCTCTCTGAACAATGTTTATTTCACGTGAATTCGTTAGTAAACATATATGTTTTATATGTCTCAAGAAAGACAGACATATAAGCTTCACTTTAAACACTTTACTATAGACATATTTAAATTTCTAATGAAGATTATTGTATTTTAAAAATTACGGAGCTCCCACCCCGTACAGACTGAACGACAGAGCAACTCTCTCTCAGATCAATGTTTATTTCACGTAAATTCGTTAATAAACACAAATGTTTTATAAGTCTTAAGCAAGATAGAAATAAGAGCTTCATTTTAAATACATTACAATAGACATATTTATAGCTCAAGTGAAGATACATATGTTTTTATAGTAGCGCTCAGTAGCTTGTCGGGCATGGAGTGCAGACGCCTACGCACTTGCCGATATATTGTATAATTAACAAAGATACGCTAATAAAGCCTAAAATCTTATATGCCTCCAGAAAGACCGATATATGAACATTATTATAATTGCACCAAATGAAATATATCATGTTCGAGAACAAAGATATATCAATTTTAAATTAAGTTTCGACTCTCTCTCGGGCAAGGCTCCTTGACTTCATGCGTCATCAAGAGGATGACTGTGACATGCTTTTACTGAATACGAACTAGATTCTGCTCTACATAAAGGCAAAGCTACATCACCCGGGGAGGATGGAGTTACTGACGGCATACTGCATATGCTTCTGCTAGTTCCAGGGAATACCTTTCTTCAATTGTATAATATGAGCTATGTAACTGGGGAGCTTCCTAAGTCATGGACCAACAGTGTTATTATTCCCATTCCTAAACCTCACCAGCCGAGTGCTTTTCGCCCAATCTCCCTCACTAGTTGTCTCTATAAGTGTCTTGAAAGGATGGTTCTCAACCGTCTCCTTTACAAAATTATTAATATGTTGTCTCCCCAGATATATGGCTTTACGCATGGAAAGAGTGTACGTCACTGTATTACCACATTCCTCACCCTGCATACTGATAGGTCATACACCACTTTCCTAGATCTTAAGTCAGCCTTTGACATTGCTAACCCACACGTCATTCTGAGAGAACTTGCTAAAATAAATGTTGGAGGATGGCTTCTACGGTGGATAAGAGGCTATCTATCCAACAGGAAGTCATCTGTACTGTTCCATGGGCATAGGAGTGTAACGAGATTTTTTGAACTTGGCACTCCACAGGGAGGTGTCCTCAGTCCTACTCTGTTCAATGTGTTAATCAGTGCACTTTTAAACTTTGTAACTAGAAGGTCCAGCGAACACATCATTAGCTATGTGGATGATATACTGATCCACACCAATGGGTATACCAACACCCAAAATGTTCTGAACTCTGTATTGTCCACATGTCAGGAACTATGCTTAGTCATCTCAGTAGAGAAAACAAAGATCCTGAACCGACACCCACCCAGACGGGGTGGGGCCGATCGCAAAATGCAGTTGGATGATGGCTCTCTGCTCGACTAGTTACCAGATACAAATACCTTGGTCTTGAAGTTCTACTGAACCGCACTGTTTAGCCAGACTGGGTCGCCAATGTAGAGAGAGGCTCCGTGCTCTCAAGGCTGTGGCAGGCTGTGGCAGGCAAACACAACTGTACTGTACAGTGTTATATATTTATTTCAATTTGAACAATTTTTAACATTAAAGGATACCTGGTTGATGGGGTTCTGGGAGTTCTTCTACTCCCCAAGCCCGGCCCGAGGCCAGGCTTGACTTGTGAGAGTTTGGTCCACTAGGCTGTTGCTTAGAGCGGCCCGCAGGCCCACATACCCACCACAGCCCGGTTGGTCCGGCACTCCTTGGAGGAATAAATCTAGTTTCCTCTTGAAAATGTCCCCGGTTGTTCCGGCAATATTTCTTATGCTTGCTGGGAGGACGTTGAACAACCGCGGACCTTTGATGTTTATACAGTGTTCTCTGATTGTGCCTATGGCACCTCTGCTCTTCACTGGTTCTATTCTACATTTTCTTCCATATCGTTCACTCCAGTACGTTGTTATTTTACTGTATAGATTTGGTACTTGGCCCTCCAGTATCTTCCAGGTGTATATTATTTGATATCTCTCATTTCTTCTTTCTAGTGAGTACATTTGGAGGGCTTTGAGACGATCCCAATAATTTAGGTGCTTTATTGCGTCTATGCGTGCCGTATATGTTCTCTGTATTCCCTCTATTTCAGCAATCTCTCCTGCTCTGAAGGGGGAAGTGAGTACTGAGCAGTACTCAAGACGGGACAACACAAGTGACTTGAAGAGTACAACCATTGTGATGGGATCCCTGGATTTGAAAGTTCTCGTAATCTATCCTATCATTTTTCTGGCTGTCGCAATATTTGCTTGGTTATGCTCCTTAAACGTTAGGTCGTCAGACATTATTATTCCCAAATCCTTTACATGCTGTTTTCCTACTATGGGTACATTTGATTGTGTTTTGTACTCTGTATTATGTTTAAGGTCCTCATTTTTACCGTACCTGAGTACCTGGAATTTATCACTGTTAAACATCATGTTATTTTCTGATGCCCAGTCGAAAACTTTATTAATATCAGCTTGAAGTTTTTCAATATCCTCAGCCGAGGTAATTTTCATACTGATTTTTGTGTCAAATCCTTTAATTAAATCCTTTAAAAAGGATAAATCCTTTAATTGGTTGAAATTGGTTTTAACATTCGAAATCTAATTTGTTGATGTTAAATAATATAATATGTTGATGTTGATAATATAAGGTTCAAATTTATTAAGATACATACTTTAAAAACTATTTCTATTTGATACCAACAGTATCACGTTAAGAGAAGCGTCTCGCCTTGCTAACCCAAGTATAAAATATATAAAGAAACGGTGCAACTGTACTGGTATCTGCAGTACAAATTTATGTCCCTATTTAAAAAAAAAAATAAACTGAACCAATCACTGCCACTCCTCACACCAATGCAACAATAAGGAGAGTGATAACAGTGCTTCACATTCGACAATGTTAAATTATTTAACAAATGACGAGATAATGAACATTGGAACAAATGTACAGCTCTCTGACCTTCATATAAAATCTGCATGTGACCTCATCAAACAAACTGTGCCAAGCCTAGAAGGCCTTCATGACCCAGCGTGGTAGCGGGACCTCTCCTGGCCAGTTACAATTGGTGAATTTATTCAAATTATCCTAGTTGATGGTTGTCACTGGGTCACCGTTTCCAACATTGGAGTAACTGGACAAATTAACATATACGACACCAGGCATAAATTACCATCCAAATCTACTGAAGTTATCTTGTATGCTCTTGCTAATTGCCAGGATGATAAGCTGATATGCAATATAATGAATGTCAGCAGACACAAGGACTCAAGTATGAGTGGGGTATATGCTGTGGCGTTTGCTGCATCACTTGCAAGTGGTGTAGATCCGGTGAACCTCGTATGATATGCAGAATGAGACAACATCTTCAAGAGAACTTTAAAGGAAAGTGTCTCATCTCATTCCCTGCAGCTCAGACACTGAGAAGAAAACGAATCATCCGGTCATGCTCGATGGAAGTGTACTGCATTTGCAGAAAGCCAAATGATTTGAAGCTGATGGTATGCTGTGACCGTTGCAATATTTGGCACCATGGATCATGTGTAGGTGTTACAGAATATAATGATGATTCGTGGATTTGTTTCTTGTGCGCTAGCAAGTTGTAAATTATAATTTAAAATACTTAATTAATACATTATTATTATTATTATTATTATTATTATTATTATTATTATTATAACCTTACCAAATGCTTTGCTGAATCAAATAATGTTATTACTTTCAATGTGTTACAATAGCATAATTAAGTGCTGCAACTATCAGGTCTTTTATATAGTCGGTATTTGTTATATTCTGTACTATTTTAATGTTATTTAAATTTCAAATAGAAATAGTTTTTAAAGTATGTATCTTAATAAATTTGAACCTTATATTATTTAACATCAACAAATTAGATTTCGAATATTAAAACCAATTTCAACCAATTAAAGGATTTATTCTTTAATGTTAAAAATTGTTCAAACTGAAATAAATATATAACACTGTACGGTACAGTTGTGTTTAATTATGTTTTGCGATTCCTTTGGAAAAGGTATTTGTGCACCAAGTACTACTAGGTCATTATGAGATATGCTGAATGTTGTCAATATACCATCTGAATACGCCTCACTTTGCGTTAATCATTGAACGTCCTAATGATTAAGGTCCCCAAAAGGACTTAATCAGACCTCAGTGGATATTTTTACTCTCCCTCTCTCTCTCAGAGCATCCCTTTATGTGTTGTATGTGGGTGCTGAAGTTCAGTCTCTTGTCTATGTACCCAAGCAAACCCAAGCAAACTACTGTGGAAATGTGCAGGACAAACATATCAATTGTGACACTAGCTCTCCACATATAGCATTTGCTTAATTTAGAAACTGTACTTGTGGTCGATCTCGAACACAGGTTGTTGATGTGACGATGTGTTATGAATTTTGTGGCTAGCTCCTCAAGATTGTAACTTGCTTAGATAAATAAATTGTGTGTTCAGTCCCTGAACCCATTATGTGATAAATTAACTAAACTAAAAACTATAGTATGGCGACGAAACCTGAACTGCATAATGTAAATAGGGATTAACCAGAAAAAGATATAGGTGAAGAATAACACCAGGTAACTGTAAAGCTGCCGCCCAGTTGGGTGGGTGTGGAGCACATGACTAAAGCTGCCGCCCAGTTGGGTGGGTGTGGAGCTAGACTAGTAACTGTGCGACTCCTCATAGATGTAAAGTGCCTTGTATAGTGACTGTTGTGAGCCTCTTGTTGAATCACTTGTGACACAAAAAATTACTGATGTGTGTATTTGTGTGGGTGATTAAATATGTATGTGTATTTATATATGTATACGTATGTATATGTACATGTATGCATAAGTATGTGTACATTAATAATTTTGTAACTAGCGTCAAAAGATTGTTATTTGCTTAGCTAAACGAACTAGAGGGTTCAGTTCCTGAACCGATTATGTGCCTCTGTAATCCTTTACACCACCGCCCACAGGATGGGTATTATGGGGTGCATAATAAAGAAAGAAAATGAATGGACCGAACCCCACAATTCATTTAGCTAAGCAAGATACAATCTTAATGAGCTAGTTACAAAATTCACTATAAGTCGTCAAATCATAAATGGGTTCGAGATCGACCACAAGTAGTGCATTATATAATTTATCAGTATTGTGCAGCCTGTGATCCCCGCCTGGCTGGATACTGATACCTAGGTAATTTTCATGTGTCCGGACACCGGCGATAAGGTGGTATTATTTATTTAACTTAAGAGATATATATTTTTAAATGTTGTCACATTAACGACTACATCTTCCTTTCTTCTGACATATAGATTTTTAAGATTAATTAAAATATATGGAAACTAATTATACAATTTATTGGCTGGTGTGCAGGGCTTCACACTCTCAGAGCAAGCCATCAAGTAACTATCAAAACGCATATATCTTCGTTTTCACTTCAGTTATATTTATGACAAAGGATTTTAAATGTATCCTATATTTCTACCTTTCTGATGACATAAATACTTTCGTTAATTACAATATCTAGATCAAACTAATATTGATTTTCAAAAGGTTGTATATTTTCCATCAATGTGTAAGTTTGTTACAAATGGAGAGCCATGAAACCTTCTTTAAAATATGAATATCTTTCCTCACCTAATAAGACCTAATCTCTGAATAAAACGCAAAAAAAAAAAACTTGATTGTAACCTATCCACCCCTGCCCATTGGATGGGGGAGAGGGGGTTATGTGTAGGATAAACATATCAATTGTGACACTAGCCCTCCATATAAATCAGTTGCTTAAATTATAAACTGTACTTGTGGTCGGTCTCGAGCCCATTGTTGATGTGACAATGTGTATTGACTTTTGTAACTAGCTTATCAAGATTATAACTTGCTTGGCTATATGAATTGTGGGGCTCATTCCCTGAGCCCATTATGTGCCTCTGTAACACTCCACTATCGTCCATAGGATGGGTATGGAGTGCATAATAAATGAACTAAACTAAGCTCTGCCTTTTTGATAACATATACAATTATTAGCTTTATTTGTGAATCTCAATTAATTAAACAATATATCACAGAGCCTGTAGGGTTCGGTGAGATGAGCGAAGAGACATGGGAGATTTTACATAAGTACAGTACATGGTAGTTTAAGTAGCGAACGCATGTCAACGAATAACGAGTATATATAACAAAACCATTGTCCTATGAAGTCGATTTAACTTCCAAACATATATTTTTATTTTTTAATTAATGTTAAATGTTTTCTGGCTAGTTATGTTAGATTTTATTAAAAATACGTATTCTACTTGTTAACATTATAATTTAAATTTGTGATAATTTGAGCAGAGAAGTGCGACAACTGGATATGCCAACAAACACTTTCCAAACAACGATATATCTTGGATAAGTCGCTCCACAACATTGCTGCTTGGACCATCGACTTCCTTTGATGCTACTTATTTCATAATGAAATTATATTAGTTTGGAGTAAATATATGTTTTCTCATGTTCTGCATTCAGCACCCACATTATAGTGAGTAAATATACCATATTACTTCATTACTTAAATAATGCTAGGAGGGTTTGAGTAGCTTTGGGTATTTAGTGCACAGAATCTCCAATAGATGGGGCGAGAGTCGCCCCATCTCTCTCACCCGAGAGAGAGTCGAAACTTAATTTAAAATTGATATATCTTTGTTCTCGAACATGATATATTTCATTTGGTGCAATTATAATAATGTTCATATATCGGTCTTTCTGGAGGCATATAAGATTTTAGGCTTTATTAGCGTATCTTTGTTAATTATACAATATATCGGCAAGTGCGTAGCTAGGTGTCTGCACTCCATGCCCGACAAGCTACTGAGCGCTACTATAAAAACATATGTATCTTCACTTGAGCTATAAATATGTCTATTGTAATGTATTTAAAATGAAGCTCTTATTTCTATCTTGCTTAAGACTTATAAAACATTTGTGTTTATTAACGAATTTACGTGAAATAAACATTGATCTGAGAGAGAGTTGCTCTGTCGTTCAGTCTGTACGGGGTGGGAGCTCCGTAATTTTTAAAATACAATAATCTTCATTAGAAATTTAAATATGTCTATAGTAAAGTGTTTAAAGTGAAGCTTATATGTCTGTCTTTCTTGAGACATATAAAACATATATGTTTACTAACGAATTCACGTGAAATAAACATTGTTCTGAGAGAGAGTTGCTCGGTCGATCGATCTGTCCGGGGTCGGAGCTCGGCTATTATAAAAGTACACGTATCTTCGGTTTAAATTTAAATATGCCCATGGTAAGGTATTTAGAATGAAGCTTATATTTCTATCTTTCTTGTGACATATAAAACTTTTACGTTTATTAAGGAATCTGCGTGAAATAGGCATGGTTCTGAGATGAATGCTGCGGTTTTCGAGCTCGACGCGCGGCAATGGACGCCATATACACATCCAGTGGGTGTTATTGGACCCCATACCCATTTTATGGGTGGTTGGAGCCCCATACCCATTCTATGGGTGGTTGGAGCCCCATACCCATTCTATGGGTGGTTGGAGCCCCATACCCATTCTATGGGTGGTTGGAGCCCCATACCCATCCTGTGGGTTGTAGTGGACGCCATACTCATCCTGTGGGTGGTATTGGACCCCATACCCTTCCTGTGGGTGGATGTGATCCCCATACTCATCCTCTGGGTGGATGTGACCCTCATACCCATCCTGTGGGTGGTATTGCACCCCTTACTCACCTAACAGGTGGTAGTGGACAATATACCGATCCTGTAGTTGGTATAGTAGACACAATACCATCCTGTTTAGAGTAGTTTACCCCACAGACATTCCAATGAACCATCGTTTTCTGTTAGCGTTCCTACAAAACATCCTTTAAAGATTTGTAAAGCACCAACTATGGTATATAATATTGATTGGTGAAGGACTGTTATTCTATGTAATAATTTTTAGTGCTTATTATAATTTACTAAGAACAACTAATATTTCTCAAAACAAAACTACGAACCTTCAATAGGAAGTAGCTGATCTATAATATTCTAAGAGCATGGACAATAGTAGGTAAATTTCACAACCCATGTGGGACCTGAAAAGTACAATTTTCCGTATAATTGAACCAATCACGACTATTCTGCTATCTAGGTTGACGGACGGGTACTGTGAGACGCAAGTTGGTACGTGAGGAAGAGTTTGGGCCTTGGAAAAAAAGTAACTGGGAATATATCACATATTTACTAATTCATATTCAACATATTGACTTTAAGCATTAAGTCATATATGTGCTGTCTTGTGTGAGAACGGGTTGAGCTCCAGGCCCCCCCCCCCTCTACTGGCAGGGGGTTGGTGCTGAACCTGTAGCTCCAGCCCCCTCTACTGGCAGGGGGATGGTGCTTGACCTGCAGCTAAAGCCTCCTCTACAGGCAAGAAGATGGTGCTAGACCTGTAGCTCCAGCCCCCCTCTACTGGCAGGGGATTGGTGCTAGACCTGTAGCTCCAGCCACCCTCTACTGGCAGTGGGTTGGTGCTGGACCTGTAGCTCCGGCCCCCCTGTACTAGCAGGGGATTGATGATGGACCTGTAGCTCCAGCCCCTTCTACTGGCATGGGGTTGGTCCTGGCGCTGTAGCTCCAGCCCCCCCTCTACAGGCAGGGGGTTGGTGCTGGACCTGTAGCTCCAGAATCCCCACTCTACTGGCAGGGGGTTGGTGCTGAACCTGTAGCTCTAGCCTCCCCCTCTACTGGCAGGGGGTTGGTACTGAACCTGTACCTCCAGCCCACCTCTACCGGCAGGGGGGGGGGGGGGGTTGGAGCTGGACCTGTAGCTCCAGCCTCCCCCCTCTTCAGGCAGGGGGCTGGTGCTGGACCTGTAGCTCCAGCCTCCCCCCTCTACTGGCAGTGGGTTCGAGCTGGACCTGTAGCTCCAGCCCCCCCCCCTCTACTGGCAGGGGGTTGGTACTGGACCTGTAACTCCAGGCCCCCTCTACTGGCACGAGGTTGGTGCTGGACCTGTAGCTCCAGCCCCCCTCTACTGGCAGGGGGTTGGTGCTGGACCTGTAGCTCCAGCCCCCCTCTACTGGTAGGGGGTTGTTGCTGAACCTATAGCTCAAGCCCCTTTTCTACTGGCAGGGGGTTGGTGCTTGACCTGTAGCTTCAGCCCCATCTACTGGCAGGGATTTGGTGCTGGACCTGTAGCTCCAGGCCCCCTCTACTGGCAGGAGGTTGGTGCTGGACCTGTAGCTCCAGCCCCCCTCTACTGGCAGGGGGTTGGTGCTGGACCTGTAGCTCTAGCTCCCCTCCACTGGAAGGGGGTTGGACCTGAATCTGTAGCTCCAGCCCCCCCCCCTCCTCTACTGGCAGGGGGTTGGTCCTGGACCTGTAGCTCCAGCCTCCCCCTCTACTGGCAGGGGATTGGTGCTGGACCTGTAGCTCCAGCCCCCCCTCTACAGGCAGGGGGTTGGTGCTGAACCTGTAGCTTCAGCTCCCTTCTACTGGCAGGGGGTTGACCCTGGATCTGTAGCGCCAGCCCCCCCCCTCAACTGGCAGGGGGTTGGTCCTGGAAATGAAGACTCCAGCCCCCCTCTACCGGCAGAGGGTTGATGCTGGACCTGTAGCTCCAGCCCCCCTCAACTGGCAGGGGGTTGGTGCTGGACCTGTAGCTCCAGCCCCCTCTACTGGCAGGGGAATGGTGCTGGACTTGTAGCTCCAGCCCCCTTCTACTGGCAGGGGGTTGGTGCTGGACCTGTAGATCCAGCCCCCTCTACTGGCAGGGGAATGGTGCTGGACTTGTAGCTCCAGGCCCCCTCTACTGGCAGGAGGTTGGTGCTGGACCTGTAGCTCCAGCCCCCCTCTACTGGCAGGGGGTTGGTGCTGGACCTGTAGCTCTAGCTCCCCTCCCTTGGCAGGGGGTTGGCCCTGAATCTGTAGCTCCAGCCCCCCCTCTACTGGCAGGGGGTTGGTGCTGGACCTGTAGCTCCAGCCCCCCTCTACTGGCAGGAGGTTAGTGCTGGACCTGTAGATCCAGCCCCCCTCTACAAGCAGGGGGTTGGTGCTGGACCTGTAGCTCTAGCTCCCTTTACTGGCAGGGGGTTGGCCCTGAATCTGTAGCTCCAGCCCCCTCTACTGGCAGGGGGTTGGTGCTGGACCTGTAGCTCCAGCCCCCCTCTTCTGGCAAAGGGTTGGTGCTGGAACTGTAGCTCCAGCCCCACCCCCCTCTACTAGAAGGGGGTTGGTGCTGGACCTGTAGCTCCAGCCCCCCCCTCTAATGGCAGGGGGTTGGTGCTGGACCTGTAGCTCCAGCCCCCCCCCCCCCACTCTACTGGCAGGGGGTTGGTGCTTGACCTGCAGATCCAGCCTCCTCTATTGGCAGGGGGATGGTGCTGGACCTGTAGCTCCAGCCCCCCTCTACTGGCAGGGGGTTGGAGATGGACCTGTAGCTCCAGCCATCCTCTATAGCCAGGGGGTTGGCCCTGATTCTGTAGCTCCACTCCGCCTTCTACTGGCAGGGGGTTGGTGCTGGACCTTTAGCTCCAGCCCCCCTCTACTGGCAGGGGATTGGTCCTGGACCTGTAGCTACAGCCCCCCTCTACTGGCAGGGGTTTGGTGCTGGACCTGTAGCTCCAGCCCCCTTCTACTGGCAGGGGGTTGGTGCTGGACCTGTAACTCCAGCCCCCCTCTACTAGGAGGAGGGTTGGTGCTGGAACTGTAGCTCCAGCCCCCCTCTACTGGCAGGGGGTTGGTGCTGAACCTGTAGCTCCAGGCCCCCTCTACTGGTAGGGGGTTGGTGCTGGACCTGTAGCTCCAGGCCCCCTCTACTGGCAAGGGGTTGGTGCTGGACCTGTAGCTCCAGCCCCCCTCTACTGGCAGGAGGTTGGTGCTGTAGCTGTAGCTCCAGCCCCCCTCCCCTCTATTGGCATGGGGTTGGTGCTGCACCTGTAGCTCCAGCTCCCCTCTACTGGCAGGGGGTTGGCGCTGGATCTGTAGTTCCAGCCTCCTCTACTGGCAGGAGGTTGGTGCAGGACCTGTAGATCCAGCCCCCCTCTACTGGCAGGGGGTTGATGCTGGACCTATAGCTCCAGCCCCCCTCTACTGGCAGGGGGGATGGTGCTGGACCTGTAGCTCCAGCCCCCCCCCTCTATTGGCATGGGGTTGGTCCTGGACTTGTAGCTCCAGCCCCCCTCTACTAGCAGGGGGTTGGTGCTAGACCTGTAGCTCTAGGTCCCCTCTACTGGCAGGGGGTTGGTGCTGGACCTGTAGCTGCAGCCCCCTCTACGGGCAGGGTGGGGTTGGTCCTGGACCTGTAACTTTAGCCCCCCTCTACTGGCAGGGGGTTGATGCTGGACCTGTAGCTCTAGCCCCCCCCCTCTACTGGCTGGGGGTTGGTGCTGGACCTGTAGCTGCAGCCCCCTCTACGGGCTGGGTGGGGTTGGTCCTGGACCTGTAACTCCAGCCCCCCTCTACTGGCAGGGGGTTGGTGCTGGACCTGTAGCTCCAGCCACACTCTACTGGCAGGGGGTTGATGCTGGACCTGTAGCTCTAGCCCCCCCTTCTACTGGCAGGGGTTTGGTGCAGGACTAGTAGTTCCAACCTCCCTCTACTGGCAGGGGGTAGGTGCTGGACCTGTAGCTCCAGCCACCCCTCTGCTGGCAGGGGGTTGGTGCTGGACCTGTAGCTCCAGCCCCCCTCTACTGGCGGGGGGGTTGGGGCTGGCCTTATAGCTCCAGCCCTCCTCTACTGGCAGAGGGTAGGTGCTGAACCTGTAGCTACAGCCCCCCTCTACTGGCAGGGGGTTGGTGCTGGACCTGTAGCTCCAGCCCCCATCTACTGGCGGGGGGGTTGGGGCTGGCCTTATAGCTCCAGCCCTCCTCTACTGGCAGGGGGTAGGTGCTGGACCTGTAGCTCCAGCCACCCCTCTACTGGCAGGGGGTTGGTGCTGGACCTGTAGCTCCAGCCCCCCTCTACTGGCGGGGGGGTTGGGGCTGGCCTTAAAGCTCCAGCCCTCCTCTACTGGCAGGGGGATCGTGCTGGACCTGTAGCTCCAGCCCCCCTCTACTGGCAGGGGGTTGGTGCTGGACCAGTAGCTCCAGCCCCCCACCTCTACTGGCCGGGGGTTGGTGCTCGATCTGTAGCTCCAGCCCCCCCTCTTTACTGGGAGGGGGTTGGTGCTTGACATGTAGCTCCACCCCACCTCTACTGGTAGGGGGTTGGTGCTGGACCTGTAGCTCCAGCCCCCCTCTAATGGCAGGGGGTAGGTGCTGCACCTGTATCTCCAGCCCCTCCCCCCTCTACTGGCAGGAGGTTGGTGCTGGACCTGTAGCTCCAGTTCCCTTCTACTGGCAGGGGGTTGGTGCTGAACCTGCAGTTCCTTCCCCCCTCTACTGGCAGGGGGTTGGTGCTTGACCTGCAGCTCCAGCCTCCTCTACTGGCAGGAGGTTGGTGCTGGACCTGTAGATCCAGCCCTCCTCTACTGGCAGGGGGTTGATGCTGGACCTATATCTCCAGCCCCCCTCTACTGGCAGGGGGGATGGTGCTGGACCTGTAGCTCCAGCCCCCCCTCTATTGGCATGGGGTTGGTCCTGGATCTGCAGCTCCAGCCCCCCTCTACTAGCAGGGGGTTGGTGCTGGAACTGTAGCTCTAGCCCCCCCCCCCTCTACTGGCAGGGTGTTGGTGCTGGACCTGTAGCTGCAGCCCCCTCTACGGGCAGGGTGGGGTTGGTCCTGAACCTGTAACTCCAGCCCCCCTCTATTGGCAGGGGGTTGGTGCTGGACCTGAAGCTCCAGCCCCCCCTCTACTGGCAGGGGGTTGGTTCTTGACCTGTAGTTCCATACCTCCCCCCCTCTAGTGGCAGGGGGTTGGTGCTGGACCTGAAAATCCAGCCCCCCCTCTACTGGAAGGGGGGTTGGTTCTGGACCTGTAGCTCCAGTCCCCTTCTACTGGCAGAGGGTTGGTGCTGGACCTGTAGCTCCAGCCCCCCCTCTACTGGCAGAGGATTGGTGCTGGACCTGCAGCTCCAGCCCCCCCCCCCCCCTCTACTGGCAGGGGATTGGTGTTGGATGTGTTGACCCAGCCCCCCTCTACTGGCAGGGGATGCTGCTGGACCTGTAGCTCCAGCCCCCCTCTACTGGCAGGGGGTTGGTGCTGGACCTGTAGCTCCAGCCCCGCTCTACCTGCTGGGGGTAGGTGCTGGACCTGTAGCTCCAGCCCCCCTCTACTGGCAGGGGGTAGGTGCTGGACCTGTAGCTCCAGCCCCCTTCTACTGGCAGGGGGTTGACCCTGGATCTGTAGCGCCAGCCCCCCCCTCAACTGGCAGGGGGTTGGTCCTGGAAATGAAGACTCCAGCCCCCCTCTACCGGCAGAGGGTTGATGCTGGACCTGTAGCTCCAGCCCCCTCAACTGGCAGGGGGTTGGTGTTGGAATTGTAGCTCCAGCCCTGCTCTGTTGGCAGATTGTTAGTGCTGGACCTGTAGCTCCAGCCCCCTCTACTGGCAGGGGGTTGGTGCTGCACCTGTAGCTCCAGCCCCCCCCTCTACTGGCAGGAGGTTGGTGCTGGACCTGTAGCTCCAGTCCCCTTCTACTGGCAGGGGGTTGGTGCTGAACCTGCAGTTCCTTCCCCCCCTCTTCTGGCAAAGGGTTGGTGCTGGAACTGTAGCTCCAGCCCCACCCCCCTCTACTAGAAGGGGGTTTTTGCTGGACCTGTAGCTCCAGCCACCCCCTCTAATGGCAGGGGGTTGGTGCTGGACCTGTAGCTCCAGCCCCCCCCCCCACTCTACTGGTAGGGGGTTGGTGCTTGACCTGCAGATCCAGCCTCCTCTATTGGCAGGGGGATGGTGCTGGACCTGTAGCTCCAGCCCCCCTCTACTGGCAGGGGGTTGGAGATGGACCTGTAGCTCCAGCCATCCTCTATAGCCAGGGGGTTGGCCCTGAATCTGTAGCTCCACTCCGCCTTCTACTGGCAGGGGGTTGGTGCTGGACCTTTAGCTCCAGCCCCCCTCTACTGGCAGGGGATTGGTCCTGGACCTGTAGCTACAGCCCCCCTCTACTGGCAGGGGTTTGGTGCTGGACCTGTAACTCCAGCCCCCTTCTACTGGCAGGGGGTTGGTGCTGGACCTGTAACCCCAGCCCCCCTCTACTAGGAGGAGGGTTGGTGCTGGAACTGTAGCTCCAGCCCCCCTCTACTGGCAGGGGGTTGGTGCTGAACCTGTAGCTCCAGGCCCCCTCTACTGGTAGGGGGTTGGTGCTAGACCTGTAGCTCCAGGCCCCCTCTACTGGCAAGGGGTTGGTGCTGGACCTGTAGCTCCAGCCCCCTCTCTACTGGCAGGAGGTTGGTGCTGTAGCTGTAGCTCCAGCCCCCCTCCCCTCTATTGGCATGGGGTTGGTGCTGCACTTGTAGCTCCAGCTCCCCTCTACTGGCAGGGGGTTGGCGCTGGATCTGTAGTTCCAGCCTCCTCTACTGGCAGGAGGTTGGTGCAGGACCTGTAGATCCAGCCCTCCTCTACTGGCAGGGGGATGGTGCTGGACCTG
This sequence comes from Procambarus clarkii, assembly GCF_040958095.1. Lineage (NCBI taxonomy): Eukaryota > Metazoa > Arthropoda > Malacostraca > Decapoda > Cambaridae > Procambarus > Procambarus clarkii. Next base: position 7,259,818 of record NC_091184.1, on the reverse strand, counting down.
TAGCTCCAGCCCCCCCCTCTATTGGCATGGGGTTGGTCCTGGACTTGTAGCTCCAGCCCCCCTCTACTAGCAGGGGGTTGGTGCTAGACCAGTAGCTCTAGCTCCCCTCTACTGGCAGGGGGTTGGTGCTGGACCTGTAGCTGCAGCCCCCTCTACGGGCAGGGTGGGGTTGGTCCTGGACCTGTAACTTTAGCCCCCCTCTACTGGCAGGGGGTTGATGCTGGACCTGTAGCTCTAGCCCCCCCCCCCTCTACTGGCTGGGGGTTGGTGCTGGACCTGTAGCTGCAGCCCCCTCTACGGGCTGGGTGGGGTTGGTCCTGGACCTGTAACTCCAGCCCCCCTCTAATGGCAGGGGGTTGGTGCTGGACCTGTAGCTCCAGCCACACTCCACTGGCAGGGGGTTGATGCTGGACCTGTAGCTCTAGCCCCCCCTCTACTGGCAGGGGTTTGGTCCAGGACTAGTAGTTCCAACCTTCCTCTACTTGCAGGGGGTAGGTGCTGGACCTGTAGCTCCAGTCACCCCTCTACTGGCAGGGGGTTGGTGCTGGACCTGTAGCTCCAGCCCCCCTCTACTGGCGGGGGGGTTGGGGCTGGCCTTATAGCTCCAGCCCTCCTCTACTGGCAGAGGGTAGGTGCTGGACCTGTAGCTACAGCCCCCCTCTACTGGCAGGGGGTTGGTGCTGGACCTGTAGCTCCAGCCCCCATCTACTGGCGGGGGGGTTGGGGCTGGCCTTATAGCTCTAGCCCTCCTCTACTGGCAGGGGGTAGGTGCTGGACCTGTAGCTCCAGCCACCCCTCTACTGGCAGGGGGTTGGTGCTGGACCTGTAGCTCCAGCCCCCCTCTACTGGCGGGGGGGTTGGGGCTGGCCTTATAGCTCCAGCCCTCCTCTACTGGCAGGGGGATCGTGCTGGACCTGTAGCTCCAGCCCCCCTCTACTGGCAGGGGGTTGGTGCTGGACCAGTAGCTCCAGCCCCCCCCCCCTTTACTGGTAGGGGGTTGGTGCTTGACATGTAGCTCCACCCCACCTCTACTGGTAGGGGGTTGGTGCTGGACCTGTAGCTCCAGCCCCCCTCTAATGGCAGGGGGTAGGTGCTGCACCTGTATCTCCAGCCCCTCCCCCCTCTACTGGCAAGAGGTTGGTGCTGGACCTGTAGCTCCAGTTCCCTTCTACTGGCAGGGGGTTGGTGCTGAACCTGCAGTTCCTTCCCCCCTCTACTGGCAGGGGGTTGGTGCTTGACCTGCAGCTCCAGCCTCCTCTACTGGCAGGAGGTTGGTGCTGGACCTGTAGATCCAGCCCTCCTCTACTGGCAGGGGGTTGATGCTGGACCTATAGCTCCAGCCCCCCTCTACTGGCAGAGGGGATGGTGCTGGACCTGTAGCTCCAGCCCCCCCCCCTCTACTGGCAGGGTGTTGGTGCTGGACCTGTAGCTGCAGCCCCCTCTACGGGCAGGGTGGGGTTGGTCCTGAACCTGTAACTCCAGCCCCCCTCTATTGGCAGGGGGTTGGTGCTGGACCTGAAGCTCCAGCCCCCCCTCTACTGGCACTGGGTTGGTTCTTGACCTGTAGTTCCAGACCTCCCCCCCTCTAGTGGCAGGGGGTTGGTGCTGGACCTGAAAATCCAGCCCCCCCTCTACTGGAAGGGGGGTTGGTTCTGGACCTGTAGCTCCAGTCCCCTTCTACTGGCAGGGGGTTGGTGCTGGACCTGTAGCTCCAGCCCCCCCTCTACTGGCAGAGGATTGGTGCTGGACCTGCAGCTCCAGCCCCCCCCCCCCCTCTACTGGCAGGGGGTTGGTGTTGGATGTGTTGACCCAGCCCCCCTCTACTGGCAGGGGATGCTGCTGGACCTGTAGCTCCAGCCCCCCTCTACTGGCAGGGGGTTGGTGCTGGACCTGTAGCTCCAGCCCCGCTCTACCTGCTGGGGGTAGGTGCTGGACCTGTAGCTCCAGCCACCCCTCTACTGGCAGGGGGTATAGGTGCTGGACCTGTAGCTCCAGCCCCCCTCTACTGGCAGGGGGTAGGTGCTGGACCTGTAGCTCCAGCCCCCTTCTACTGGTAGGGGGTTGACCATGGATCTGTAGCGCCAGCCCCCCCCCTCAACTGGCAGGGGGTTGGTCCTGGAAATGAAGACTCCAGCCCCCCTCTACCGGCAGAGGGTTGATGCTGGACCTGTAGCTCCAGCCCCCTCAACTGGCAGGGGGTTGGTGTTGGAATTGTAGCTCCATCCCTGCTCTGTTGGCAGATTGTTAGTGCTGGACCTGTAGCTCCAGCCCCCTCTACTGGCAGGGGGTTGGTGCTGCACCTGTAGCTCCAGCCCCCCCCCCATCTACTGGCAGGAGGTTGGTGCTGGACCTGTAGCTCCAGTCCCCTTCTACTGGCAGGGGGTTGGTGCTGAACCTGCAGTTCCTTCCCCCCCTCTTCTGGCAAAGGGTTGGTGCTGGAACTGTAGCTCCAGCCCCACCCCCCTCTACTAGAAGGGGGTTTTTGCTGGACCTGTAGCTCCAGCCCCCCCCTCTAATGGCAGGGGGTTGGTGCTGGACCTGTAGCTCCAGCCCCCCCCCACTCTACTGGCAGGGGGTTGGTGCTTGACCTGCAGATCCAGCCTCCTCTATAGGCAGGGGGATGGTGCTGGACCTGTAGCTCCAGCCCCCCTCTACTGGCAGGGGGTTGGAGATGGACCTGTAGCTCCAGCCATCCTCTATAGCCAGGGGGTTGGCCCTGAATCTGTAGCTCCACTCCGCCTTCTACTGGCAGGGGGTTGGTGCTGGACCTTTAGCTCCAGCCCCCCTCTAATGGCAGGGGATTGGTCCTGGACCTGTAGCTACAGCCCCCCTCTACTGGCAGGGGTTTGGTGCTGGACCTGTAACTCCAGCCCCCTTCTACTGGCAGGGGGTTGGTGCTGGACCTGTAACTCCAGCCCCCCTCTACTAGGAGGAGGGTTGGTGCTGGAACTGTAGCTCCAGCCCCCCTCTACTGGCAGGGGGTTGGTGCTGAACCTGTAGCTCCAGGCCCCCTCTACTGGTAGGGGGTTGGTGCTGGACCTGTAGCTCCAGGCCCCCTCTACTGGCAAGGCGTTGGTGCTGGACCTGTAGCTCCAGCCCCCTCTCTACTGGCAGGAGGTTGGTGCTGTAGCTGTAGCTCCAGCCCCCCTCCCCTCTATTGGCATGGGGTTGGTGCTGCACCTGTAGCTCCAGCTCCCCTCTACTGGCAGGGGGTTGGCGCTGGATCTGTAGTTCCAGCCTCCTCTACTGGCAGGAGGTTGGTGCAGGACCTGTAGATCCAGCCCTCCTCTACTGGCAGGGGGGATGGTGCTGGACCTGTAGCTCCAGCCCCCCCTCTATTGGCATGGGGTTGGTCCTGGACTTGTAGCTCCAGCCCCAATCTACTAGCAGGGGGTTGGTGCTAGACCAGTAGCTCTAGCTCCCCTCTACTGGCAGGGGGTTGGTGCTGGACCTGTAGCTGCAGCCCCCTCTACGGGCAGGGTGGGGTTGGTCCTGGACCTGTAACTTTAGCCCCCCTCTACTGGCAGGGGGTTGATGCTGGACCTGTAGCTCTAGCCCCCCCCCCCTCTACTGGCTGGGGGTTGGTGCTGGACCTGTAGCTGCAGCCCCATCTACTGGCTGGGTGGGGTTGGTCCTGGACCTGTAACTCCAGCCCCCCTCTACTGGCAGGGGGTTGGTGCTGGACCTGTAGCTCCAGCTCCCCTCTACTGGCAGGGGGTTGGTGCTAGACCTGTAGCTCCAGCCACACTCTACTGGCAGGGGGTTGATGCTGGACCTGTAAGTAAGTAATTATCAAAAGAAGGCACCAAACCGGGAAGGCTATGTAGCACCATCAAATACGCAAAATAATCAGATGGCGCTAAATATCACCAAGGATGCCAATACGAGAACAAAAACGCATAAGGCGAACGATATCAAAAGTATCCGAGTCACCAAGAATTCTATCGAGGGACAGGTGACCGCGAGGGGCAGTCGGAAAGCAAGACACGGTCGTCCTGGAAGTCAGGACATTCAAGAAGGACATGCACGACCGTAAGAGGGACAATGCAACTAGGACAATAAGGAGCAGGGCGGCGCTCCATCAAGTGACCATGGGTTAAGCGAGTATGGCCAATACGCAACCTCGCCAGAGCTGTTTCCCACCGCCGGTTACGGTGGAAGGAGGACGGCCACGAGGAAACACAACATTTAAGAGTACGTAGCTTGTTACCAGTAACAGACAACCAAGAAGCCTGCCAACGGGTAAGGACTGAGGAATGGATAACTGGGTAAAAGTCGGAATACGGAATGCCTTTACGAGAGATGGGACAAGAGCGGACAGCTTCCTTAGCGGCAGCATCCGCACGCTCATTTAAAGACACACCAATATGGCTGGGAACCCAACAAAACTCAACCGACTTAAATTTACTGTGAACGAGAAACAGCCAATGCTGGATCTCGACAACTACTGGATATCCCGGATTAAAGGACCCGAGAGCCATGAGGGCACTACGAGAGTCAACAACAACCACAAAGGAAGACTGACAACGAGAAAGCAGGAGACGGAGAGCATAGAGAATAGCATAAAGTTCTGCTGTAAAGATGCTAGTCTCTGGAGGCAAGCGACACATATAAGTGCGATCAGGAAAAACAACAGAGTAGCCAACACCGTCCGCTGACTTAGACCCATCGGTGAAGACAGAAACGGAGCGGGAGTGAGAAGAAAAGTGCTCGAGGAAAAGGCGTTTTAGAACCGTAGGAGGGGTTAAAGCTTTAGTGATACGGGTCAAGGAAGTACAAAACCGCGGAAGAGGGACCCCTCCACGGGGGCAAAGAAGGAACAACACGAGGAGAAACATCAGAAATACGAACGGAGAGAGAATCCTGTAGGCGAGATAACCGGACAGAAAGAGGGAGGTGGTGAAGAGGAACAGGAACCGCAGGAGGGGTAAAAGTTAAAGCACGACAGAGGCGAGAGGAAGGATGTTGCAAGGACCGCGCAAGATAGCGAAGACAGTAGCGATCACGGCGGTCCTGGAGAGACAGGAAGCCAGTGTCAACATACAAGCTAAGGATGGGAGTCGAACGAAAGGCACCAGAACTGAGGCGCAACCCAGTATGGTGCAAAGCATCAAGACGGCGAAGAGTAGAAGGAGAAGCAGACGAGTAAGCAGGGCAACCATAATCGAGCTTAGACAGGACGAGAGAGGAATGTAAAGCAAGGAGAGTGCGCCTATCTGCCCCCCAAGAAGTATGGGGCAAGACCCGAAGGAGGGTAAGGGCCTTAGAGCACTCAACACGGAGGTAAGAGATATGGGGAGACCAAGACAAACGAGTGTCAAGGAATAACCCCAAAAGCTTCGCGGAATCTTTGTATTCAAGGGGATGACCATAAAGTGACAAAGAGGGACGAAGAACAACCCGTTTCCGCGTAAAAGTCATGGCACAAGTCTTAGAAGTAGAGAACTTGAAGCCATGACCTGTGGCCCAAGACGACACGGCATCAATTGCAAGTTGAAGCCGGCGTTGAAGGAGAGGCGAATCATCACCCTGACAACAAAGGGTAAGATCATCGACATAGAGAGCGGAGAAGACACCAGAAGGAAGAGAGGAAAGAAGACCATTGAGCGCAACAAGAAAAAGAGTAGTGCTCAGAACACTACCCTGGGGCACACCTTCGTATTGCTGAAAAGAGGGAGAGAGAGCGGTACCAAGGCGCACCCGAAAGGAACTACGAGAGAGGAAGCTGCGGAGAAAGAGAGGGAGATGACCACGAAGGCCAAAAGAATGAAGTTGAGATAGGATATGATAACGCCAAGTGGTGTCGTAAGCCTTTTCTAGGTCAAAAAGGATGGCAACAACGGAGGTCTTCGCAGCAAAAGCAGTACGAATATAGACCTCCAAGTTCACTAGGACATCTGTCGTGCTGCGGCACTTGCGGAAACCAAATTGAGAAGGGGAGAGGAGGTGATGGTGTTCCAGGAACCACATCAGACGAACGTTAACCATACGTTCAAAGAGTTTGCAGACACAACTTGTGAGAGCAATAGGGCGAAAGTTCTTAGGGGAAGTACCCAGAGACCCCGGTTTGCGAACAGGGAGGACAACGGCATCGAGCCAGTCCTCAGGGACTGACGACGACTCCCAGATCCGATTATACAGACTCAGTAAATACTGAGACGTGCTCGGAGGGAGATGGCGAAGCATCTCATAATGAATACCATCGGAGCCCGCCGCCGTAGAACCGCAGAGGGCCAGGGCAGAACGAAGTTCAGAGAGAGAGAAGGGATCATTATAGGGAAGCTGAAGATGAGTGCAGAAATCTAAAGGACGAGACTCAAGGACAGGTTTACGAAGAAGGAAAGATTGGGGAAGATGAAGACCAGAGCTAACAGAAGAAAAGTGGGAACCCAGTTCGGAAGCGACCTGCAACGGGTCCGCCACAAGAGTATCATGGAGGTGAAGGACCGGTGAAACATCGGGAACGAACTTACCCGCTATCTTGCGGATACGCTTCCAGATCTGGGCCAGACGGGTCTCGGACGTAATTGTTGAGACATAAGATGCCCAACATTCACGTTTAGCCGTACGGATGGCCCTACGGGCCACCGCACTCGCTTTCCGAAAGAAAAGGAAAGAATCGGTCGTCTGCCTACGGCGGTGTCTCTTCCAGGCTGCACGCTTACAGCGGACAGCCCGAGCACAGTCCGCATTCCACCAGGGAACGCACTTCCGTGGACCCCGAGAGGAAGAGCGAGGAATAGAGCGGAGGGCAGCGTTGAAGACAGTGTCATGAAAAAGGAGGAGAGCGCGAGAGAGAGGCAGAAGGGAGAGGTCAGGGAGAGCAGCACTGAGGGTAAATAGGGTCCAGTCTGCCTTAGCAAACTGCCACCTAGGGAAAGAGAGGGAAGGGCGAAAAGAGAAAAAGGAAACAAGGATGGGGAAATGATCACTTCCATGGAGGTCATCAAGAACCTGCCACGTGAAATCTAAGTAAAGAGAAGAAGAGCAGAGAGAAAGATCAAGACAAGAAAGGGTGCGAGTCCGAGAGTCCAAATGAGTGGGCTCACCAAAATTCAGAAGAGACAGGGAAGTAGAGAGGAGAAACGGCTCAAGGAGGCGACCCCGGGTATTCGTCAGAACGTCACCCCAAAGAGAATGACGACAATTGAAGTCACCCAGCAGGAGCACAGGCTCCGGCAAGGAGTCCAGGAGGTGTTTCAAATCAGGAAGAGAGAGCGGGACACTCGGGGGGAGATAAATGGAACAAACTGTGTACCATTTCCCCACAAAGATACGAGCAGCAGAACAATGGAGAGGCGAAGGAAAAAGTAAAGGAACAAAGGGAACATCAGCCCGAATCAAAAGAGCAGAAGAATTAGAAGCCCTAGCAATGGCTGGGGGGGGGGGGGGAGAGAAAGGAATAGCCACGAAAACGACCAGGACGAGCACCAAGCATTGGCTCCTGGAGACAGACACAAAGGGGCGAAAACCGCGAAATCAGAAGTTGGAGTTCGAGGAAATTGGCGTAATAACCTCGAACGTTCCATTGAAGAATGGACAATGACGAGAAGAGAAAGGACAAAAACAGAGAACAAGGAAGAAACAAAGGCGAAAGAGCAACAGAGCACGTTAAAGAATATCAGGGTCGGGATCAGGGTCAGCAAAGGCAGGGTTAGGGGGCATGGGTAAACTGAGCAAAGACGGAGGGAAGGAAACGGGAGAACAGAGCAGAGGTGGGCGGGCAGGGTCTGGAGGAGGAGGAGGAGGAGGAAGAGGAGGAGACAACGGAGAGGAGCCGTCAAGGACAGCAGCAGGAGGAGGGGGAGTAGAAAGAGGGGAGCGCACCCCAGCAAGAGCAGCAACCAAAAGGGACGCAGGGGCCAAAGAAACCTCCATAGCAGGAACAGGGGGCGCAAGCACTGAAACGGGAGGGGAAGGAGCAACAGAGCCAGAAGGAGGAGCTGAGGAAGAAAGCGAAGCCTTCTTACCCGCCGGGGAAGAGGAAGGAGAGGAGCCAGGCTTACGCTTCTGACTTAAAGAGACCAGTGTCCCAGCAACTACGTACCGGGCAACGGATTCCAGTGTCTCAACAGGAGAAGCCGAACGAGAGCACACACGACGGCCGTTAGGAGAGCGATGGACATCCGCCCGCACCGACAGGCGGTGGGGAGAGCCAATAGATGGAGGAAGAGGATGGGAAGGAGGATCGGAGGGGGACGAGGAAAAAGACACAGAAGACACGACAGACCGTGTAGAAGGAAGGGGAACCCCAGACAGAGGACCAGGAGGAGGATCCTTCGGGAGAGAACCCAAAGGAATAGAGGAGGGGGCAGTGGGCACATCAGGGTCCAAGGCCCGGAAACGGTTGTGAGTCTGAGGAAGGCGGGAAGGACGAGGAGAGGAAGAGCGCAACACGCGAGCATAAGAGATATTAGCATAAGGCGGGAGCCGGCGAACCTGGCGCCTCGCCTCAGGAAAAGATAAACGCTCCCGGTGTTTCAGGTTGAGGACGGCTGCCTCAAGCTTGTAATGGACACACGCACGGGAGAAGGTAGGATGGGCCTCACCGCAGTTGAGGCAACGAGCCTGGGGAGAAGTGCACTCCGACTTAGAGTGACCTTCGCCACCACACAAAGGACAGAGAGAGACAGTCCCGGAGCAGCGGAGGGCACCATGCCCAAACCTCCAGCACTTGTTGCAGAGCCGAGGAGAAGGAATGTACTCCTGGACAGAGCACCTGGCACCAGCAAGAATGACAGAGGGTGGAAGGGTCCTACCATCAAAGGTAATCTTCACAACCCGGAGGGGTTGACGGCGACTACCACGAGGGGGACGAGTAAACGTGTCCACCTAGAGAATAGTATGGCCCTGGGCAGCGAGGATATGGCGAATATCGTCGTGGCAGTCGCGCAGGTCCCGAACACCGGTTGCAACATGGGGCGGGAGCAAAATAGTGCCAACACTGGCATTCAACTGAGCGTTCTTCGAGACCCGAACGGGGGTCTCGCCAAGGCAGGATAAGGCAGCCAAGCGGGAAGCAGCATCCTGAAAAGGAGCAGCAACGACACGTGTACCGAGACGAGTGGGGTTGAAAGTAATGGAGGCATCCACGGAATCAACGAGATGTCGATGAAGGGAGAAATCGTTAGGAGGCGCAGAATCAAGAGGGAGGAGATCAAAATATTTGGCCCACGAAGCGGGACCAAACAAGGCTTGATAGGTAGCAGAACTGGAAGGAATCGAGCGAGGGCGGCCGTGACGAGGACGGCGGTGAGAACCCCCAGAGAGAGAGGGGTTAAAAGGCGCAGTAGTTACAACTAGAGAAGGAGCCGCGCCAGGGGACGAGGTAGTCACCACTGGGGGCTTGGGGCTCGACCCAACCACAGAGGAGGGAGGGGAGCCAGGGGAAGGAGTCAGAGAGGCCAAAGGAGGAGCAAGGTCGGGGCCCAATGCAGCGGAGGCTACAGAGCCCGGTCTTCCAATACGGACCGACTCGGGGGCTTGGTCGCCCACCCCACGAGCCTGAGAAGGTAAGCCAGAAGTAG
>NC_091184.1:6884737-6949791 GCF_040958095.1 Procambarus clarkii | reverse complement strand
ACAACATTATAACACCTTTCTGTGGTACTTTCTATGGTACAAAAGAAAACAAACCTTAATTATAAAGGAAAATAAACTGACAGAAGAACTATGAATACTGCTGAAAATACTTTCCACAAAATATCTGAACCAAGGGATAGTACCCCGAGATTTGAAATATGAAAATTTCACCCTTACAGTATTTAAAAAAAAAGCAGAAAGAGTTAAGCACAAAACTAATGTCCGATCAGCTAGGTATAACACATCTGCAAGCTCATGGCGAAAATCCTAAGGGAGGGAATCATTTACCATCTTTCAGTGAAAAATCTTATTCAATCGACACACCATGGTCTTCTTAAAAACATATGCTACCTTATAAACCTCCTCACTTTTGGGACATGGTAACATGGTACTCAGATAAAGGGTTTCCGGTGGATGTAGTATACATGGATTATGCTAAAGACTTTAATAAGGTACCACATGGAAGACTAGCAAGGAAATTACAGGTTCATGAAAAAAATTGTAAAGTGCACAAAACAATAGTTAAAACAAAGAGAGCAAAAGGTCATACTAAATGGGAATGAATATGAAGAAATGTGTTAAGTTGAGTACCTCAGGGGTCCATTTTTAAGTCTAAAATATTTTTCATATATTGAACATCTATGATATAGAAAAGAATATAATCTAATCAACCACATCCTCATATTTGCAAATGCCTGGCATTTCACGAGCACTTTGTCCGGGGTTTATATTCTAGCCGGGGAGGATTTACTGGGTTAGGCTAACCTAACCTAACTTAACCAAACCAAACCAAGTATCTCAAGTTACAAATATCTCTGGGAATTCATATTATCTGCTGTTGTAGAATTGACAAAATGGACAGTGTCAACAAAATTATTCCCACATACTCCGTCACTATGTGATGGAGTACACATAGAATAGGGACTGAATTGTCCCTGACAGGGACAATTCTGTAACAAATGTTCTAGCATAAAACTTTGTACAGTTTAGTAATTCCTTACCATTTGATGTACTAGGTAGATCCATGTTTGGTGAAGTTTTATAGCTGGAGCTGGAAGATCCTGTCGAGATGACTTCTTCAAAGAGAATAGCTTCAACACATTGTGTCTTGAGTCTTCCAGTACTTGGCCTACAGTTACCAGATCTGATTTACAGAAACTAGTGAACTATGGAGATAAGATTGTTAATAATATACTTTTTTTGAGATTCATATGACTTGCAGCTTAAAAACCAATCTTATTTTAAAATAGTACACTAAAGTACATAGCAAATTGCGAAATTCGTAGTTTTTTAACTACTTTAAAGCTAAATTCTCAAGCTTTGAAAATAAGCACAATTTGCTATTTTAAGCGGAATCTGGCAACTCTGATTTAGCATGTAAACATTGACTTGCATTCACAATGTAGTTATTTATTTTTCAACAATTTAAAACGAGTTATGAAAATACATACATTGGTACATTATTGCAAAGGCACTATACTATATATATATATATATAAATTGTTGCAAGTCGAGCAACAAATATTTTACATTGAACAACAAATGAGATTGGAAAAGCAGTATTGCCAAAATAGACCCCAGACACACCCTGTGGGTAGTAATGGACCCCCATACCGACCCTATGAGGGGTAGTGGACCCCATAATAACACTATGGGCGATAGTGGACACTATACAAACACTATGGGCGGTAGTTGACTTCATAGAGACCCTGTGGGCGGTAAGGGACCCCCTATCGACCCTGTGGGCGGCAGTGGACCCCCTATCGATCCTGTGGGCGGCAGTGGACCCCCTACCGACCCTGTGGGCGGCAGTGGACCCCTACCGAACGTGTGGGCGGCAGTGGACCCCCTACCGACCCTCTGGGCGGCAGTGGACCCCCTATCGATCCTGTGGGCGGTAGTGGACCCCCCCCATATCGACCCTGTGGGCGGCAGTGGACCCCCTATCGATCCTGTGGGCGGCAGTGGACCCCCTACCGACCCAGTGGGTGGCAGTGGACCCCCTGCCGACCCTGTGGGCGGTAGTGGACCCCTACCGACCCTGTGGACGGTAGTTGACTTCATAGCGACCCTGTGGGCGGTAGTGGACCCCATACCGACCCTGTGGGTGGCGGTGGACCCCATACCGACTCTGTGGGCGGCAGTGAACCCTATATACTAATCCTGTGGGCGATACTGTACCCTATAGTCATCCTGTGGGGGCAATGGATGCCATACATATCCAGTGGGTGTTATTGTACCCCATACTTATTCTGTGGGTGGTTGGAGCCCCATACCCATCCTGTGGGTTATAGTGGACCCCATACTCATCCTGTGGGTGGTATTGGACCCCATACCTATCCTGTGGGTGGTTGTGAGCCCATACCCATCCTGTCGGTGGTAGTGGACGCAATACACATCCAGTGGATGGTATTGGATCCCATACCCTTCCTGTGGGTGGAAGTGATCCCCATACCATTCCTGTGGGTGGATGTGACCCCCATACTCATCCTGCGGGTGTTATTGGACCCCTTACCCACCTAACAGGTGGTAGTGGACCCTATACTAATCCTATAGTTTCCAATAATCCACACCATACCATCCTGTTTGCAGTAGTTTACCCTATATACATTCCAACATAACATCGTTTTCTGTTAGCGTTCCTACAAAACATTCTTTAAAGATTTCTAAAGCACAAACTATGGTATATAATATTGATTGGTGAAGCACTTATTCTATGTAATAATTTATTGTGCTTATTATAATTTACTAAGAACAACTAATATTTCTCAAAACAAAACTACGAGCCTTCAATAGGATGTAGCTGATCTGTAATATTATAAGAGCATGGACAATAGTAGGTGAATTTCACAACCCATGTGGGACCTGAAAACTACAATTTTCGTTATAATTGAACCAATCACGACTATTCAGCTATCTACGTTGATGGACGAGTACTGTGAGACGTAAATTGGTACGTGAGGAAGAGTTTGAGCCTTGGTAAAAAAGTTAACTGGGAATATATCACATATGTACTAAATCACATTCCACATATTGACTTTAAGCACTAGTCATATATGTACTGTCTTGTGTGAGAACGGGTTGGAACAAGCCTGAATGGTCCCCAGGACAATATGCAACTGAAAACTCACACCCCAGAAGTGACTCGAACCCATACTCCCAGAAGCAACGCAACTGGTATGTACAAGACGCCTTAATCCACTTGACCATCACGACCGGACAAAATGAGGTGATAGCCGAGGCTATTTGAACCACCCCACCGCCGGCACTCGGATAGTAATCTTGGGCATAGCATTTTACCAAATCACCTCATTCTTTGGGGCACACGTGAGGAACACAAATGCGAACAAGCCTGAATGGTCCCCAGGACAATATGCAACTGAAAACTCACACCCCAGAAGTGACTCGAACCCATACTCCCAGAAGCAACGCAACTGGTATGTACAAGACGCCTTAATCCACTTGACCATCACGACCGGACAAAATGAGATGATAGCCGAGGCTATTTGAACCACCCCACCGCCGGCACTCGGATAGTAATCTTGGGCATAGCATTTTACCAAATCACCTCATTCTTTGGGGCACACGTGAGGAACACAAATGCGAACAAGCCTGAATGGTCCCCAGGACAATATGCAACTGAAAACTCACACCCCAGAAGTGACTCGAACCCATACTCCCAGAAGCAACGCAACTGGTATGTACAAGACGCCTTAATCCACTTGACCATCACGACCGGACAAAATGAGGTGATAGCCGAGGCTATTTGAACCACCCCACCGCCGGCACTCGGATAGTAATCTTGGGCATAGCATTTTACTAAATCACCTCATTCTTTGGGGCACACGTGAGGAACACAAATGCGAACAAGCCTGAATGGTCCCCAGGACAATATGCAACTGAAAACTCACACCCCAGAAGTGACTCGAACCCATACTCCCAGAAGCAACGCAACTGGTATGTACAAGACGCCTTAATCCACTTGACCATCACGACCGGACAAAATGAGGTGATAGCCGAGGCTATTTGAACCACCCCACCGCCGGCACTCGGATAGTAATCTTGGGCATAGCATTTTACCAAATCACCTCATTCTTTGGGGCACACGTGAGGAACACAAATGCGAACAAGCCTGAATGGTCCCCAGGACAATATGCAACTGAAAACTCACACCCCAGAAGTGACTCGAACCCATACTCCCAGAAGCAACGCAACTGGTATGTACAAGACGCCTTAATCCACTTGACCATCACGACCGGACAAAATGAGGTGATAGCCGAGGCTATTTGAACCACCCCACCGCCGGCACTCGGATAGTAATCTTGGGCATAGCATTTTACCAAATCACCTCATTCTTTGGGGCACACGTGAGGAACACAAATGCGAACAAGCCTGAATGGTCCCCAGGACAATATGCAACTGAAAACTCACACCCCAGAAGTGACTCGAACCCATACTCCCAGAAGCAACGCAACTGGTATGTACAAGACGCCTTAATCCACTTGACCATCACGACCGGACAAAATGAGGTGATAGCCGAGGCTATTTGAACCACCCCACCGCCGGCACTCGGATAGTAATCTTGGGCATAGCATTTTACCAAATCACCTCATTCTTTGGGGCACACGTGAGGAACACAAATGCGAACAAGCCTGAATGATCCCCAGGACAATATGCAACTGAAAACTCACACCCCAGAAGTGACTCGAACCCATACTCCCAGAAGCAACGCAACTGGTATGTACAAGACGCCTTAATCCACTTGACCATCACGACCGGACAAAATGAGGTGATAGCCGAGGCTATTTGAACCACCCCACCGCCGGCACTCGGATAGTAATCTTGGGCATAGCATTTTTACCAAATCACCTCATTCTTTGGGGCACACGTGAGGAACACAAATGCGAACAAGCCTGAATGGTCCCCAGGACAATATGCAACTGAAAACTCACACCCCAGAAGTGACTCGAACCCATACTCCCAGAAGCAACGCAACTGGTATGTACAAGACGCCTTAATCCACTTGACCATCACGACCGGACAAAATGAGGTGATAGCCGAGGCTATTTGAACCACCCCACCGCCGGCACTCGGATAGTAATCTTGGGCATAGCATTTTACCAAATCACCTCATTCTTTGGGGCACACGTAAGGAACACAAATGCGAACAAGCCTGAATGGTCCCCAGGACAATATGCAACTGAAAACTCACACCCCAGAAGTGACTCGAACCCATACTCCCAGAAGCAACGCAACTGGTATGTACAAGACGCCTTAATCCACTTGACCATCACGACCGGACAAAATGAGATGATAGCCGAGGCTATTTGAACCACCCCACCGCCGGCACTCGGATAGTAATCTTGGGCATAGCATTTTACCAAATCACCTCATTCTTTGGGGCACACGTGAGGAACACAAATGCGAACAAGCCTGAATGGTCCCCAGGACAATATGCAACTGAAAACTCACACCCCAGAAGTGACTCGAACCCATACTCCCAGAAGCAACGCAACTGGTATGTACAAGACGCCTTAATCCACTTGACCATCACGACCGGACAAAATGAGGTGATAGCCGAGGCTATTTGAACCACCCCACCGCCGGCACTCGGATAGTAATCTTGGGCATAGCATTTTACCAAATCACCTCATTCTTTGGGGCACACGTGAGGAACACAAATGCGAACAAGCCTGAATGGTCCCCAGGACAATATGCAACTGAAAACTCACACCCCAGAAGTGACTCGAACCCATACTCCCAGAAGCAACGCAACTGGTATGTACAAGACGCCTTAATCCACTTGAGTTTTCAGTTGCATATTGTCCTGGGGACCATTCAGGCTTGTTCGCATTTGTGTTCCTCACGTGTGCCCCAAAGAATGAGGTGATTTGGTAAAATGCTATGCCCAAGATTACTATCCGAGTGCCGGCGGTGGGGTGGTTCAAATAGCCTCGGCTATCACCTCATTTTGTCCGGTCGTGATGGTCAAGTGGATTAAGGCGTCTTGTACATACCAGTTGCGTTGCTTCTGGGAGTATGGGTTCGAGTCACTTCTGGGGTGTGAGTTTTCAGTTGCATATTGTCCTGGGGACCATTCAGGCTTGTTCGCATTTGTGTTCCTCACGTGTGCCCCAAAGAATGAGGTGATTTGGTAAAATGCTATGCCCAAGATTACTATCCGAGTGCCGGCGGTGGGGTGGTTCAAATAGCCTCGGCTATCACCTCATTTTGTCCGGTCGTGATGGTCAAGTGGATTAAGGCGTCTTGTACATACCAGTTGCGTTGCTTCTGGGAGTATGGGTTCGAGTCACTTCTGGGGTGTGAGTTTTCAGTTGCATATTGTCCTGGGGACCATTCAGGCTTGTTCGCATTTGTGTTCCTCACGTGTGCCCCAAAGAATGAGGTGATTTGGTAAAATGCTATGCCCAAGATTACTATCCAAGTGCCGGCGGTGGGGTGGTTCAAATAGCCTCGGCTATCACCTCATTTTGTCCGGTCGTGATGGTCAAGTGGATTAAGGCGTCTTGTACATACCAGTTGCGTTGCTTCTGGGAGTATGGGTTCGAGTCACTTCTGGGGTGTGAGTTTTCAGTTGCATATTGTCCTGGGGACCATTCAGGCTTGTTCGCATTTGTGTTCCTCACGTGTGCCCCAAAGAATGAGGTGATTTGGTAAAATGCTATGCCCAAGATTACTATCCGAGTGCCGGCGGTGGGGTGGTTCAAATAGCCTCGGCTATCACCTCATTTTGTCCGGTCGTGATGGTCAAGTGGATTAAGGCGTCTTGTACATACCAGTTGCGTTGCTTCTGGGAGTATGGGTTCGAGTCACTTCTGGGGTGTGAGTTTTCAGTTGCATATTGTCCTGGGGACCATTCAGGCTTGTTCGCATTTGTGTTCCTCACGTGTGCCCCAAAGAATGAGGTGATTTGGTAAAATGCTATGCCCAAGATTACTATCCGAGTGCCGGCGGTGGGGTGGTTCAAATAGCCTCGGCTATCATCTCATTTTGTCCGGTCGTGATGGTCAAGTGGATTAAGGCGTCTTGTACATACCAGTTGCGTTGCTTCTGGGAGTATGGGTTCGAGTCACTTCTGGGGTGTGAGTTTTCAGTTGCATATTGTCCTGGGGACCATTCAGGCTTGTTCGCATTTGTGTTCCTCACGTGTGCCCCAAAGAATGAGGTGATTTGGTAAAATGCTATGCCCAAGATTACTATCCGAGTGCCGGCGGTGGGGTGGTTCAAATAGCCTCGGCTATCACCTCATTTTGTCCGGTCGTGATGGTCAAGTGGATTAAGGCGTCTTGTACATACCAGTTGCGTTGCTTCTGGGAGTATGGGTTCGAGTCACTTCTGGGGTTTGAGTTTTCAGTTATATATATATATATATATATATATATATATATATATATATATAAATGGAAATTTAGCACATTTAAATAATGTTATTAAGCTTAAGAATAAATTACATAAGATTAACATAGTAAAATGACTGGGATACAGATGGATCAGTAATCACATTACAAGTCCAATTATTTCCTAACTGAAGTCTGTAACGCACTATCATGTCATATTTCATAATACAAATTAGGTAAGAGATATGCAATATCAACACAAAATCGTCAGCTACTATTTCCAAAACACATTTATTATATAGCATTAAACTGCTCTTTCACTTCGGGGGCGCTTACGCTGATATGGTTTTTTGGCAATTCCAAATGTTTTTGGGATTGAAAAAATTTTGTTTTTGTCATACATTTTAGTATTTTCATTATAAGGTTTTCTTGATATAAAGCACCATAAGTAATCTCTCTTTTCAGCTTTAGTTTTTTGGTCCCAAACTTCCTTAGGAACCAGGTACTTATCTAAATTGGATGATATTATATAATTTCCTTCTCCGTGTAATGCTCTCCTCAGATATAGCATTTGGAGCGTTGAAACATTGCAAATTTTTTCAATTAATTCTGGCAGTTTTTGGGGTTTCCAATCAATAGTCAGTTTCAGGATATGGTTTAGTGACTCACCATACCATTAACACCATACACCACTAACACCATACACCACTAACACTATACACTACTAACACTATACACAATTAACAGCATACACTATTAACACCATACACCACTAACACCATACACCACTAACACCATACACCACTAACACCATACACCATTAACACCATACACCACTAACACCATACACCACTATCAACATACACCACTAACTATATATAACTATATTTTTGTCTTGTTTGCATACTAGATAAAATAACGCAATTATTACTGTAAAATAGAACTCTGACAGTATTGACTAAGAATAGAGTGGCCCTCCAATTTATCTTAAGTTCCGACTCAGCGACGAGCCATGAACAACAAGAGCCTTTGACCCAGTTTCCGCCAAGGTTATAAATTAACGGTCGTAATGTAAACCGAAAATATAAATGAAAATACATACATTGATTTCAGTACTGTAATATACCAGTTATTGGAGAGTTGAGAAGCGGGACCAAGAAATGCAGAATCTCAATAACCGAAAGAACAATTAGGTTGTACTGAAATTAACGTGGTGATTTATATAGTCTGTAAACAAGTACTATATCTATAAAATATAAAACTTATTTTAATTATCCTGCACTTCAAGAGACCACAAGCATTCTTACTCTCATTTATTTTTGTAGCAGAAATGTTTTGTCTATATTTATTTTATGGAAATTAGTGGTGTTTGAGCAAGCTAATCAACGTCAAAAATGTTTACGTTGTTGTTCTTCATCTGTAGTACTGAGCTCTACACGTGTGTGTGTGCGCGCGCGCGCGCGTGTGTGTGTGTGTGTGTGTGTGTGTGTGTGTGTGTGTGTGTGTGTGTGTGTGTGTGTGTGTGTGTGTGTGTGTGTGTGTGTGTGTGTGTATACACCCACATATGTGTTGTATGTGGATGCTGAAGTTCAGTCTCTTGTCTATGTATAGGTCAAGGAACTTTCAATAATCATTATTGCTAATGTTAACATTGTGTATATGAAGTTGAATTTGGTTTCAGGATTTACTTCCGAACAAAAATAGTAGTCGGTCTTTTTTATGTTTAATGTGAGTTTGTTAGTTTACATCCATGAGTGGACTTTTTAAATCTGTTATTTTCATTATTATATAGTGCGTTTGGGTTGGGGTATGAATAGATGAAGGTAGCATCGTCAGCACTTATGTTTACACTTATTGGAAGTATCTAAGTATCAACTAAAGTATCTTCACACTTGACTTAAACTTTAGTAGCTATTTTCTGGACCATTCCTCAAGTTTCGGAGGTCAACGAAGATGGTTTCACATGAAATGGATTATGTTACCATCACTAATAATGTTGTGTTTTTCTGTCTAGCTTCGGACACGGTCATGTTACAATTGTGTCTTAAAGAGTTGCGCGCAATTAAGGATGATAGAAATTACTTACAATTAATGAAGGATGGTAGAAAATCACAATTAATGCATCAAGTTTGGAGACTTGAATTGAAATTGAAATAAGTTTATTGAGGTAAAATACACACAAAGGGATGAGGTAGCTCAAGCTATTCTCACCCCGTTCAGTACATCGTGTTAATACATACATAGACACACACACTTGTACACATTTTAGTGTAACAAGCAAGGCAAATAGTTCTGTTTGATGGGTAGAGGCAACTGCACTTGCAGCTGCACCCGTGTGGCGGGGTAGGAAACCATCAATGTATATGATTTGAGAGAGAGAGAATGATCTGTGGACAGAGCATCAATATGGCGTAAGGTATTGGGCTTTGCCTCAAGATGAAGCATAATAAAGAACCCGAATATCAGGAGAAAAAATTACATTAAAAACTGTCCACATGATACATATATATAATCACGTTTTAAACATTTTAATTGTATTATTTGCATATATATATATAATTAGGAAGTAATGTTTATCTGGGTAAGTTGTCAGCTTTTATGAACTAATAGCTAGTGCGGCTTGTATATGGGGTACATCCGGTCTCTTACCCTCGACTGCGGCGGTAACTTTATGGTCAGGAAGCCACAAATATTTACAGTTCAAGTTCAAGTATATTTATTGAGACAAGAAAAAAATACATCTCAAAGGGATAGAGTAACTTAGGCTATTTCTACCCCCTCTACTTCAAGTCCCTCAAGGGGCGCACAAATTCAGTAAGTACAAATAGACAATTAACATTACAAGAATCCCATTTAACATTGCAGGTTAATATAGTAAGTACAGCATACAATTGTTACACTCTTGGGGCAAAATTTTTGTAGCTCCTAAGTATACTGTCTATCATACCATTATCACACATACAAACAATTTGATGTGGTACATTACTTATTTCCTTATTTCTATAGTTATCAATAAGTTGACACTCTAATACATAATGTTCTAAGGTGTGGGCGTGCGGCATACTACATAATTTACACTCCTTATCTTTTTCACTGACATCAACTCCGTATTGCCAGATATATAATTAAAGACTGTACCTCTCTCAACCAGTTTAAGATAAAAACTAAACATTACCTAATAAATTCCCTGTAATCTACCTCACTCCTCTATTGTCAACCCATGTCTGTTATTTTCTTTTTTTTTTAATCAACACTGTTTGTCAACCTATTGTATTTGTGCTGCTTTTTCAGTCATGTTCCCCCTTTTTTTTATCTTTATTTGTATTTGTTCTCAACACTTTTATTCTTTATGCTCAATTAGTATTAAGTTCTAGATATTAATGTTTTTCTTGCCCGAAACGCATTGCGTAATAGTGGCTTTAGGCATTGGATGTACTAGCTCTATCTATATATCAATCCATTAATGTAACATCACTTGTATGTATATACCTTACCTGAATAAACATCTGAATCTGAATCTGATTATATTTGTATCCTAATCTTAATCTCATGTAAATTGAATCCTTCCAAGTTGACTTTCCTTTATCATAGGTGAAGGACGAGTTTGTATTTATTACTGAATAATTCTTAAG
Source organism: Procambarus clarkii (assembly GCF_040958095.1). Classification (NCBI taxonomy): domain Eukaryota; kingdom Metazoa; phylum Arthropoda; class Malacostraca; order Decapoda; family Cambaridae; genus Procambarus; species Procambarus clarkii. The sequence continues at coordinate 6,938,801 of NC_091184.1, read as the reverse complement.
TGTGTTACTACTATCCACTATTGCTATTCTTTTTATCATTTCTTCATCTTCATTTCCTCTTATTAATGTTATATATACATGTACACATAATCATACATACATGTACATATATATACATATGCGGTAAATCCACAGAAATGAAATATGGATTTTTCCGCATACAAATGATTATTGTTTCGTGATCGTCAATTGCATATATACATATACATACATATACATTCACATACATATTCAATCACCCACACAAATACACACATCAATAATCTTTGTATCACAAGTGATTCAACAAGAGGCTCACAAGTCACTATACTAGGCACTTTACATCAATGGTGAGTCGTCCAATTACTAGTCTTGCTCTACACCCACCCAACTGGGCGGCAGCTTAACAGTCATGTGCTCCACACCCACCCAACTGGGCGGCAGCTTAACAGTCATGTGCTCCACACCCACCCAACTGGGCGGCAGCTTAACAGTCATGTGCTCCACACCCACCCAACTGGGCGGCAGCTTAACAGTCATGTGCTCCACACCCACCCAACTGGGCGGCAGCTTAACAGTCATGTGCTCCACACCCACCCAACTGGGCGGTAGCTTAACAGTCATGTGCTCCACACCCACCCAACTGGGCGGCAGCTTAACAGTCATGTGCTCCACACCCACCCAACTGGGCGGCAGCTTAACAGTCATGTGCTCCACACCCACCCAACTGGGCGGCAGCTTAACAGTCATGTGCTCCACACCCACCCAACTGGGCGGCAGCTTTACAGTCATGTGCTCCACACCCACCCAACTGGGCGGCAGCTTAACAGTCATGTGCTCCATACCCACCCAACTGGGCGGTAGCTTAACAGTCATGTGCTCCACACCCACCCAACTGGGCGGCAGCTTAACAGTCATGTGCTCCACACCCACCCAACTGGGCGGCAGCTTTATAGTCATGTGCTCCACACCCACCCAACTGGGCGGCAGCTTAACAGTCATGTGCTCCACACCCACCCAACTGGGCGGCAGCTTTATAGTCATGTGCTCCACACCCACCCAACTGGGCGGCAGCTTAACAGTCATGTGCTCCACACCCACCCAACTGGGTGGCAGCTTAACAGTCATGTGCTCCACACCCACCCAAATGGGCGGCAGCTTTACAGTCATGTGCTCCACACCCACCCAACTGGGCGGCAGCTTAAGTCATGTGCTCCACACCCACCCAACTGGGCGGCAGCTTTACAGTCATGTGCTCCACACCCAACCAACTGGGCGGCAGCTTAAGTCATGTGCTCCACACCCACCCAACTGGGCGGCAGCTTTACAGTCATGTGCTCCACACCCAACCAACTGGGCGGCAGCTTAACTGTCATGTGCTCCACACCCACCCAACTGGGCGACGGCTTTACAATCATTTGCATGAATTACTTACAGTAAGCAAATTTTAGATACTTCGCAAAGATTTCGGGCAGCACATCATTATAAATGAAGTACTTACACTTTTCTTGGACACCAATGATGGTGTTATCTCTGAATTCCGCGATTTTTTTTTAAATTCCAGTACTGTATATAATGACGCGTCATAATTTACATACATATCTACTTCTGTTTTGTGTATTAAAATTACTACATTTTTATGTTAATTTATTTCTGTAAATGATGATGATGATAAATTTCAATAAATGTAAGAACATAAGAACGGAAACTGGTCGCGTAAATGGAAATGTTTGGGTACATTTCCTTTCACCTACCTAATGCGAATATTCATGTGTCCGGACACTGGGATGGTGTGGTATTGCCTATTTATTTGACCATATCTTTGCTTTCATTTCAGATATGTTTTCCTTGAAATGTATTTACATTATCGTCTACATCTGTCTTTATTCTGAAATAAAAACCTTTGACGTTACTTTGCATATATGTACATTAATTATAAAATTGATTGGCTTGTGTGCAGGCCTTCACACTCCCTGAGCGAGCCATCAAGTAACTATAAAAAGGCATATATCTTCACTTTCACTTCAGTTATATTTATACCAAAGTATTAACATGCAGCTTATATGTCTTTCTGATGACATAAAAAACTTCGTTTTTTACAATATATAGATTCAATTAACATTGATTTTCAAAAGGTCATAGTTCCCATCGAAAGGGAGAGCGTCGGCCAAGAAGCCTTGTTTAAAATATGAATATTTTTCCTCTCTAATAAGGTATAATCTCTGTGATGCATTAACACAAACTATTTTATATCTGCCCTTCTGATAACATATATAAATATAATCTTTATTTGTGAATATTTGTTAATTAAGCAATATATCAGAGAGCGTGTAGGGTTCGGTGTTCTATGAACGAAAAGGACTGGATTAGTTTAAATAGCGAACGCATACCAACGAATAACGCTAGTATCTATATAACAAATTTATTGTCATGTGGAATTGATTTAACTTCCAGACACTTTTTTTTAATAAATATTAAATATTTTGTGGCTGTTTATGAAAAATATTATTATAAATACACATTCTACTTGTTAATATTACCAATTAAATTTGCGACAATTTGAGCCATGAAATACGACTGGATCACTGTGTGCAGGTGGCTGTTATGGCAGCAAACACTCTCCAGGCGACCATATATCTTGGATAAGTCGCTCCACACAATTGTCGCTTGGACCGTCGACTTCCTATGGCGTCACCTCTCACATATTTACGTCTCATTTCGTTATGAAATTAGATTATTTCAGAGTAAAAATAGGTTTGATCATGTTCTACGTGTAGCACCAACATTATAGTAAGTAAATATACCATATTTCTTCATTACTTACGTAATGCTAGGACGATTTGGGTAGTTTTGGCCTGATTTGGGCCGACTTGGGTAATTCTATGGACCCGCCATAACTGCAAAAATGTGCTGAATTTCAAAATATACCTGGAAAAAATCAAGGAAAATTGGTGGGTGGGGGGGGGGGGGGGGGAAGGAAACCTTCAACAAGCTGCCAGCTTCCCGTTTTTATCGAGGCCACTAAGGTTAGTGGCCCTCAGGTAAATCGGGTAAAATAATATTCCAAGACAATTACAGCATAACTGATAAAGTTAGGCTAGAGTAATATAAATTTCTGGTAAATTTAGAGTGATGTAAATTTCTAGAGTAATATAAATTTAAATTTCATATTAACTTGACTGACAGTTATAAATGCCAATCTGCCTTCAATAAACTCTTCGGTGAAACATTTATAATCAAGAGTATTATTCATAAATATGCCTAAACAAAAAATATAAAATAGACATCAGTTTGCATATGAATCTGATGAGAAAATTCCTTGATTAACCTACATTTCCCTATCAATCAAATGGTCTCATCTTAAGTACGTCTCAGACTGTCTTCTTCACCAGCAACAATGCTAAATAATATTACAACAATAATGTCCATAACTTAGCTACAGAGTATATTACATTTTAAATAAATTTTCACAGAGAACAAAAACAGAAAGCACATTATTATTTACACAAATATGAAGAAAAACATTTAAAGCTTTGATTTATCTTTGCTAAACTAAAGAGATATTTCTATACTTATAAGCAATTTTGAATTTTCCTATAGTGACAGCTTCTCTAGTTCTTGCTTGGTCATCTAACTTTCATAAAGAACAATATAATAAAATATCTTGATCTTTACCTTTCATGGTGAAGTGTATTTCTCAAACAAAATAGAATTACCTTTGAAGAACATCAAACTGACATTGTGAGAGCACACACACACTTTTAGATTAAAGTTAAGTTAATATACCTGTACGTGCTTCATTATCCTTCAACATTCTCTTAATTACCTTCCACACACTAAGTGTTTAGCCTATTATCTGCATGTGTCATTTTGTGCCTCTTCATATCACCAAGACGACTGAATCTCTTCCCACACTCTGGACACTCTTGAGGCTTGTCGCCTGAATGCACTAACATGTGAGTAGTCATACTTCCACGTTGACTGAATCTCTTCCCACACTCTGGACACTCATGTGGTTTGTCACCTGAATGCACTAGCATGTGAGTCGTCATACTTCCACGTTGACTGAATCTCTTCCCACACTCTGGACATTCATGAGGTTTGTCACCTGAATGCACTAACAAGTGCTGTATTATAGTTCTACGTTCTCTAAATTTTTTGCCACACTCGGCACATTGAAACGATCTCTCATCCGCATGCACCATCCTGTGAGTCTTCATATGTCCACGCTGACTGAATCTCTTCCCACACTCTGGACACTCATGAAGTTTGTCACCTGAATGCACTAACATGTGAGTCTTCATATTTCCATGCTCACTGAATCTCTTCCCACACTCTGGACATTCATGAGGTTTATCACCTGAATGCACTAACATGTGACGTTTCACATGTCCAGGACGGGTGAATACCTTCGAGTTTGTCACCTGAATGCACTAACATGTGAGTCTTCATATTTCCATGCTCACTGAATCTCTTCCCACACTCTGGACATTCATGAGGTTTATCACCTGAATGCACTAACATGTGACGTTTCACATGTCCAGGACGGGTGAATACCTTCGGACACTGTGGACACTGGTGAGTCTTCATCTTCTTTATGACAGGTGCAGTTTGTGTGAAGGTTTTCTCCCCCGGATGTTGGGAGAAGCGTCAAGGCATGAGTGTTGTTTCTTAGAGTTAGACGTGATGTGAGCACTTGGCGGTCAATGGTGGTGCTTCTTTATGATAGGTACAGTGTGTGTCAAGGTTTTCCCTTAATGCTCGTGCTGGACATCACCGGCGGGTGCTGCTAAAATGGCGACGGTTGTTTACCCTCTCATCACCTAAGCGTTCCAATGTTTTTGTCTGGTTCCACATATCATTTTTCCTACTTCTTATTTTTGTTTATAATTGGTCATTTACAATTAACGCTTGTATTTATCCCTATGTTTTTCAATCAAAGAATATACTTGGAATTGTTTCTTTAAACATAATGCTACATGATTATACTTTTTTGAAGGAAACAGCTCTCCCATAGTGGATGTGCTCCGAACCATAATGGATTTGACCCAATTATCAGTTGGGTCAACCCAAGTATCGCGTTTCCAAAATGGTCGCCCATGTTGGAATAGACGAACGCTGAAAAAATATGGTTGAAAACATCTTGATAACTTAAATTTTTTATTAGTCACAAGAATGACAGAAATAGAAACTTTATATAAAACCTTTCCCAGACAAATATTTTTTAAGTAAAACCGCAGATATTTGTAGTTGTATAAAAGTGGCAGTTTAGACGGGGACTGGTCAAGTCGTATACTGCAATTTCGGATACCGGGCTAGAAACAACTTCGTTCACTGAGAAGTTTGTACATACAAACCATTCCGTTCGTATATGCGCCGGTTTGTGTTCGCTGTTGTTCTCGTCTGAATAAATATATGACACTTGTTCATATAATTAGCGCTTCCATTATTAGAATTATTTATCCATTATTAGAATAACAAGGTGCAAACTATACCCCCCTTACAGTTGAAATCTATTTATTTATATACAAGAAGGTACATTGGGTTGCGAGAGTACATAACATATATTAAGAGGTACATTGTAGCAAGATTTGAGATTAAAGGATTTAAGACTAACACGTTTAGAAACAGGGCGCCCCCGAAGGAGGCTATTATTTGTTATGCACCCCATACTCAACCAGTAAGTAGTGGAGCAAAACATAGATTACATGGTCATAAAGTCTTAATCAGGCCAATTCAACTCTATTTCTTTCTTTATTATGCACCCCATACCCATCTCGTGGGCGGTGGTGTAAAGGATTACAGAGGCACATAATCGGTTCAGGAACTGAACCCTCTAGTTCGTTTAGCTAAGCAAATAACAATTTGTGACACTAGTTACAAAATTATTAATATTATATATACATGTACACACTCCCATACATACATGTACATATATATATACGTATACATATATACATACACATACATATCTAATCACCTACACAAATACACACATCAATAATCTTTGTGTCACAAGTGATCAACAAGAGGCTCACAACAGTCACTATACAAGGCACTTTACATCTATGGTGAGTCACACTGTTACTAGTCTTGCTGCACACTGCACACCCACCCAACTGGGCGGCAGCTTTACAGTCATGTGCTCCACACCCACCCAACTGGGCAGCAGCTTTACAGTCATGTGCATGCATTACCTACAGTAAGCAAATTTTGGATACTTCGCTAAGATTTCGAGCAGCACATCATTATGAATGAAGTACTTACACATTTCTTGGACACTATTGATGGTGTTATCTCTAAATTCCGCGATTTTTTCACATTCCATTATATAATGACGCAAAGTAAGCGAAAAGTTCTGCTGATAGAGTTTACATTTAGTCAAATCTTCACCAGCAGATGTTACAAACTCCCAGAGGTACTTGTAGCCGAGCCTAAGCCTAGCAGTGGTAACATCTAGAAGTCTGCTAACATTATTGGATGACCCATAGACGTGCGGTTCTTCCTGCATGATAGAATGATGATAGATGGAGTAACTGGTGTGAATTTCACTTTGCTTCAAGTCTCCGAAATTTAGTTGATGTTCCTGGGATATTGCTGCCCTCAGGCTGCTCAAAGGCAGTCCAAGTTGGTAATCAATTCCCTCTTTACGAGCAAAAGTCTTGGCCAACTCATCAGTTCTCAGTGGCTATTTTTACATTATCATTTACAACTAACTTAAGTTAAATAACAACCAGTAAACAGACTGCTGTTTTCTAATTCTAGTTCAGGCACTTCCTGGGATAAACGCGAACATTCCTTGAGGAACTGTGAGGTGCTTATCTGTTTTTCCTCGTAACGGTCCCAAAGCTTCCACATATGCTCCTGTTTCTCTTTATTGCCCCTGCGGCGACTGGACTTTAGCTTTTGATCAGAAACCAGTTGGTATTGCAAGGTTACCAGGGACGCCTCACGGTACAGTAAGGGGATTAAAATATATAAAGCCAAGTTGTCCCTCACTGCCCTTTGATTCAGACGCTGGTGCCATCCTTCTACGTCATTGTTGGTCCTCACCAGTCGTCTAAATGCACACCAGTTCCCCAATTCCCACACACTGTTGCACAGCCACGTATTTTTTTATGTAATGAGTTAATTGTGTCGTTAAGGGTGGACTGCTAGCCGACTTTTCTAATTCAGCAAACGCCTTACAGTTATGTAGTACATACGTACCACATAAGTACGTGTGCGTTACACACGTACACACACACACACACACACACACCTTGTCAAGCACAAGACGAAGCTTGAAAAAGTTTAGTGGTATGCCAATAGGCTAGTCCCAGGACTAAGAGGCATGAGTTACGAGGACAGGCTGCGAGAAATGCACCTCATGACACTGGAAGACAGAAGAGTAAGGGGAGACATGATCACTACCTACAAAATTCTCAGAGCAATTGATAGGGTACATAAAGATAAACTGTTTAACACGGGTAATAGGCGAACAAGGGAACACAGGTGGAAACTTAGTACCCAAATGAGCCACTGGGATGTTAGAAAGAACTTTTTCAGTGTCAGAGTAGTTAATAGATGGAATGCATTAGGCAGTGATGTGGTGGAGGCTGACTCCATACACAGTTTCAAATGCAGATATGATAGAGTCCAGTAGGCTCGGGAATCTGTACATCAGTTAATTGCCAGTTGAGAGGCGGGACCAAAGAGCCAGAGCTCAACCCCCGCAACCACAACTAGGTGAGTATACACACACACACACACACACACACACGTACACACAAACTTGAGAGGCAGGCAGGAGTAAGCGGAAAGGCCCTAGTACGGGTGAAGAACTACCTAACAGGAAGGAGCCAGAGGGTAATGGTAAGGGGCGGAAAGTCGGACTGGCGAACAGTAACAAGTGGAGTACCTCAAGGATCGGTGCTGGGACCAATCCTCTTTCTAATTTACGTAAATGATATGTTTACAGGAGTGGAATCATACATGTCAATGTTTGCGGATGACGCAAAATTAATGAGAAGAGTTGTGACAGACGAGGATTGTAGGATCCTCCAAGAGGACTTAAACAGGCTGCAGAGATGGTCAGGGAAATGGCTACTGGAGTTTAACACCAGTAAATGTAAAGTTATGGAAATGGGATCAGGTGACAGGAGACCAAAGGGACAGTACACAATGAAGGGGAACAGCCTACCTGTAACGATTCGAGAAAGAGACCTGGGAGTGGATGTGACACCTAATCTAACTCCTGAGGCACATATAAATAGGATAACGACAGCAGCGTACTCTACACTGGCGAAAATTAGAACTTCATTCAGAAACCTAAATGAGGAGGCTTTTAGGGCGCTTTACACTGCCTACGTGAGACCCGTCTTAGAGTATGCCGCGCCATCATGGAGCCCCCACCTGAAGAAACACATAAAGAAACTGGAGAAGGTTCAGAGGTTTGCGACGAGGCTTGTCCCAGAGTTACGAGGGATGGGATATGAAGAGCGGCTGAAGGAACTGAACCTTACGACACTAGAGAAAAGAAGGGAGAGAGGAGATATGATAGGGACATATAAAATACTCAGGGGAATTGACAAAGTGGAAATAGATGAAATGTTCACACGTAATAATAACAGAACGAGGGGACATGGGTGGAAACTGGAAACTCAGATGAGTCACAGAGATGTTAGGAAGTTTTCTTTTAGCGTGAGAGTAGTAGAAAAATGGAATGCACTTGGGGAACAGGTTGTGGAAGCAAATACTATTCATACTTTTAAAACTAGGTATGATAGGGAGATGGGACAGGAGTCATTGCTGTAAACAACCGATAGCTAGAAAGGCGGGATCCAAGAGTCAATGCTCGATCCTGCAAGCACAAATAGGTGAGTACAAATAGGTGAGTACACACACACGTATACACACACACACACACAGACACAAACATACACACACTAATGCCTCTATTCACCTTGCAGTGAATAGGAACCTGAAAGTCAGGAAGCTGCTAAAGGCTGCATCTTGGGGATGTGTGTGTGTGTTAGATAAAAAAATATGTTTAGATATGATGGAGGAAAAGAGGCCGAGAGTCGGTACATTAGACAACCGACGCTTAGAAAGGCGGGGTCCAAGAGCTAACAGCTAAATCTTAGAAATAATAAATTAAAATATTTAATACACACACATACATGTTTCACATGAATTTGGCTGAGGGCACACTGAGGGCTGATGGCCCCGTCGACGGGGCAGGAAGTCGGCGGTTGATCAAAGGCCTCCCACATCCTCCACATACCTGAGGATTATTCCGGCTTAATTTTAAACGGAAGTAATGTCTTGGCACTTACGGCTTCAGCGGGTGGGTGGGTCCGTGGGTTTATTACACTATGAGTGAAAACAATCGCCTTTTCTCTATTTTATATTGCCGCTTGCAGAGCTAGAAGCTGTTGCCTCTTGTGTGCGTTTCACAAGGAGATTAATATCTGGATTAATATCTTTCAATATTTCCAGTATTTTTAAAGGTATCGCTTAAATACCGAAGATACTGTCATTGGACACCGCTTAATTGACAATGTCTCAACAACGCAGTCTGAAGATGTGCGTGGCTCCTGCTATTGCAATGATGCTCATTTGCTTTTCAATGATGCGCCTTAGTTGTCCCTTCTCTAACTTACCGTTCTAAATACCCCTTCTCCATCTCTCGCAAACATTCCCCCTCATACATCTCCCCCCTTTCCTCCTGTCCCCCTGTCAATCTTCGTCGCCCTGTCCATCTTTGTCGCCCTGTCCATCTTTGTCCCCCTGTCCTTCTCTCTGTCCCCCTGCCCACTCTTTCTGTCCGCTGTCCTTCATCTGTCCCCCTCCCTTTCCTCCAGTCCCCTTGTCCCTGTCTCTGTTCCCCTGTCCCTATCTCTGCCCTCTGTCCGCCCTTTCTGCCCCCCTGTTCCTGTCCCTCTGTCCCTGTCCGTCTCTGTCTGTCCCTGTCCCCCTACCCACTCTTTCTATCCCCTGTCTCTCCTCTGTCCCCTCTCCTCCCTCTGTCCCCCGGTCCCCCTCTCTGACCCTGTCCCTCTGTCTCTGTGTTTCTGTCCCTCTGTCTCTGTCCCTGTCCCCCTCTCTGTCCCTGTCTCCCTCCCAGTCCCACTGCCCCCCCCCCTCTGTTCCCCCGTCCCTCCTCTGGCCCTGTCCGTCTATCCCTGTCCCTCTGCTCCTGTCCCTGTCCGCCTATCCCTGTCCCTGTCCCCCTCTGTCTCTGCCTCTCCTCGTTTCTGCCATTCTTTGTGTCAGCCTATCTCTCTGTCTCTTTCCTCGCTCTATCTCTGTCATTCTCTCACTGACTTTGCATATCCTTATCTATCCGTCTCTGTGTCTAACATTCTCTCCCTGACTCTGTCTATATCTATTTCTCTGTCTCGGTCTTCATCTCTTTCTCTCTCTCTCCTTCTCTCTCTCTCTCTCTCTCTCTCTCTCTCTCTCTCTCTCTCTCTCTCTCTCTCTCTCTCTCTCTCTCTCTCTCTCTCTCTCTCTCTCTCTCTCTCTCTCTCCTTACATCATACATACATACATTTATTTAACACATGTGGTACACGCACAAGGGGACACAGGTGGAAGCTGAGTACCCAAATGAGCCACAGAGAGATTATAGAAAGAACTTTTCAGTGTCAGAGTAGTTAATAAATGGAATGCATTAGGCAGTAATGTGGTGGAGGCTGACTCCATACACAGTTTCAAATGTAGATATGACAGAGCCCAGTAGGCTCAGGAATCTGTACATCAGTTGATTGACGGTTGAGAGGCGGGACCAAAGAGCCAGAGCTCAACCCCTGCAAACACAACTAAGTGAGTACATACATACATACATAAGATATAAAACAGTGGAGGATTCCCAGGTAGAACAATCAACCACAATGCCCATTACCCCTTTACCCTGTTGTCCTTAACTACACAACTATGCAAGAGTCATTAACACGTATAATGGCTGATCCCCCATCACGATAGCATGAAGACCAATTGCTTGACCCTCAGTCCGTCTTGCTCCTCAAATAATTTTCGGGTTAACATGAAAACGTCTCTCGAGTTTATCTCTCTAATGTTGTTTTCCCATCTTTCATTTTATCAGCTTAGTTCCTTTATTATGCCCCAATTACTCATTCATTGAGAGGTAGTTAAACTGAACCCAAATTTAATAAAGTTCCTTTTGCTAAGCAAGCTACAGTCTTGATAAAGTCAGATATATTGTTTGTTAACACATTTCTCAACAATGAACAGTCAGTTTTATCAAGCTAACATATCCTAACACAACGAGTGAGAGTATTAACTGGTCTAATTATTTTATTAGACCAGTATATATTATTAGATTATACTGGTATAATTATATATATATATATATATATATATATATATATATATATATATATATATATATATATATATATATATATATATTTATATATATATATATATATATATATATATATATATATATATATATATATATATATATATATATATATATATATATATATAGTGCCTGTTCATTACAACTATTTAACTCTGGGAAGGGATCAGGATAAGGATTTGGGATGGGATGGGGAGGAATGGTGCCAAACCACTTGGACGGCGGTCGGGGATTGAACGCCTAGGACTGCTACTGTGCATTTAAATTACTAACTTACCTGAGAGTCTATATCCCTACATGTCAATATTTGTGTATACTGGTAATGTGAGGAACATACAGAAGATAAGGGTAGCAGGACACCACAAAATGCTGATGGACAACTTTATTAATGTTGCATAATGTAATGTGTAAGTACTTCATTCATAATGATGTGCTGCCCGAAATCTTAGCGAAGTATCCAAAATTTGCTTACTGTAGGTAATGCATGCACATGACTGTAAAGCTGCCGCCCAGTTGGGTGGGTGTGCAGCAAGACTAGTAACTGTGTGACTCACAATAGATGTAAAGTGCCTTTTATAGTGACTGTTGTGAGCCTCTTGTTGATCACTTGTGACACAAAGATTATTGATGTGTGTATTTGTGTAGGTGATTATATATGTATGTGTATGTATATATATATATATATATATATATATATATATATATATATATATATATATATATATATATATATATATATATATATATATATATATATATGTATATATATATATATATATATATGTATGAGTGTGTGTACATGTGTATACAACATTAATAATTTTGTAACTAGCGTCAAACATTATTATTTGCTTAGCTAAACGAACTAGAGGGTTCAGTTCCTGAACCGATTATGTGCCTCTGTAATCCTTTACACCACGGCCCACGGGATGGGTATGGGGTGCATAATAAAGAAAGAAATAGAAGAAATTGAAATTGCATAATACGGTTATTGACATTCAATAATAGTAAGATAAAGCAATGAGGACCAAATGGGAGACCAGTGATCAGATGAATATTACAGACTCAAGGGTAGCCTTCTCTTCTTGTATATAAATGAAAAAATGAATTCGTTTGTTTAATTCTAATGCTTGTAGGCGAGAACAGTTGTGAACGCCAGCTAGCGCACAAGTACATGAGCGCCCAAAATACTTTTACACAAAAGACATGTACAGACAGGCGTGTGGCTTCTGACTTCTTTTTTTATTGATTAATATTAAATATTAGGCGCTTACCTATAATAGTTATCATTTTATACAAGTATAACTCTCACATAATAAATATGAAAGGAGTTTATCCAAAAACTGACAGAAGTGTTGTGTTTTGTGCGTTGTATCGTGTTTGTGGGCATTCGGGTGTGTTGTGTTTACGCTGGCGGGCGGCGTCCTTACCAACTCCGGATTATGTCTATTACATCACTAAACTTCATTTAATAACTATATGCCTGTTAAATAAAAGATTTTAATTGTTAATAGCATTATATTGTCGTTTAAATATGGAACACGTACACATATGCGAAATGTCGAAAGCTGGTGTCCGAAGTGGTAAAAATATTAGTGTGCGATGTTGTCAATGTACGGAGTGTCTTGTATCCGCCAGAACGCACTTCTAAGCCTACTATGCAAGGCCCGATTTGCCTAATAAGCTAAGTTTTCCTGAATTAATATATTTTCTCTAATTTTTTTCTTATGAAATGATAAAGCTACCCATTTCATTATGTATGAGGTCAATTTTTTGTTATTGGAGTTAAAATTAACGTAGATATATGACCGAACCTAACCAACCCTACCTAACCTTTCTTTATAGGTTAGGTTAGGTTAGGTAGCCGAAAAAGTTAGGTTAGGTTAGGGTAGGTAGGTTAGGTAGTCGAAAAACAATTAATTCATGAAAACTTGGCTTATTAGGCAAATTGGGCTTTGCATAGTAGGCTGAGAAGTTCGTTCTGACTACTAGGTACGACATATATATATATATATATATATATATATATATATATATATATATATATATATATATATATATATATATATATATATATATATATATATGTATATGCGAACAAGCCTGAATGGTCCCCAGGACTATATGCGAATGAAAACTCACACCCCAGAAGTGACTCGAACCCATACTCCCAGGAGCAACGCAACTGGTAACTACAGGGCGCCTTAATCCACTTGACCATCACGGCCGTCAAAAGGAAGTGATAGCCAAGGCTATTTGAGCCACTTCCCCGACGGCAACTCGGATGGTAATCTTGGGCATAGCATTTCACCAAATCACCTCATTCTTTGGGACACACGTGAGGAACACAAATGCGAACAAGCCTGAATGGTCCCCAGGACTATATGCGAATGAAAACTCACACCCCAGAAGTGACTCGAACCCATACTCCCAGGAGCAACGCAACTGGTAACTACAGGGCGCCTTAATCCACTTGACCATCACGGCCGTCAAAAGGAAGTGATAGCCAAGGCTATTTGAGCCACTTCCCCGACGGCAACTCGGATGGTAATCTTGGGCATAGCATTTCACCAAATCACCTCATTCTTTGGGGCACACGTGAGGAACACAAATGCGAACAAGCCTGAATGGTCCCCAGGACTATATGCGAATGAAAACTCACACCCCAGAAGTGACTCGAACCCATACTCCCAGGAGCAACGCAACTGGTAACTACAGGGCGCCTTAATCCATTTGACCATCACGGCCGTCAAAAGGAAGTGATAGCCAAGGCTATTTGAGCCACTTCCCCGACGGCAACTCGGATGGTAATCTTGGGCATAGCATTTCACCAAATTTCACCATTTTGGCCGTGATGGTCAAGTGGATTAAGGCGCCCTGTAGTTACCAATTGCGTTGCTCCTGGGAGTATGGGTTCGAGTCACTTCTGGGGTGTGAGTTTTATTCGCATATAGTCCTGGGGACCATTCAGGCTTGTTCGCATTTGTGTCACTCACGTGTGCCCCAAAGAAAGAGGTGTTTTGGTGAAATGCTATGCCCAAGATTACCATCCGAGTTGCCGTCGGGGAAGTGGCTCAAATAGCCTTGGCTATCACTTCCTTTTGACGGCCGTGATGGTCGAGTGGATTAAGGCGCCCTGTAGTTACCAGTTGCGTTGCTCCTGGGAGTATGGGTTCGAGTCACTTCTGGGGTGTGAGTTTTCATTCGCATATATTCCTGGGGACCATTCAGGCTTGTTCGCATTTGTGTTCCTCACGTGTGCCCCAAAGAATGAGGTGATTTGGTGAAATGCTATGCCCAAGATTACCATCTGAGTTGCCGTCGGGGAAGTGGCTCAAATAGCCTTGGCTATCACTTCCTTTTGACGGCCGTGATGGTCAAGTGGATTAAGGCGCCCTGTAGTTACCAGTTGCGTTGCTCCTGGGAGTATGGGTTCAAGTCACTTCTGGGGTGTGAGTTTTCATTCATATATATATAAATATATATATATATATATATATATATATATATATATATATATATATATATATATATATATATATATTTATACATATATATATTTATATATATATATATATATATATATATATATATATATATATATATAAATATATATATATATATATATATATATATATATATATATATATATATATATATATATATATATATATATATATATATATATATATATATATATATATATATATATATATATATATATATATATATATATATATATATATTGGTGTATACTGGCAGCAGGTTTTCTTTCAAACATGTTTCATTGAATATGACCGCATATTCTGTATTTATTATTTTCTGGTTTAGGGCTTCTATCCCTCTAACTATTTTCTTAGCATCAGGGCTTAATTGAAATAGGAGTTCTCCAAAACTCATTTTCGTACTTTTAAGGTGAAGAAAAGAAGTGATTTACTATAGAGTGTATTACACTTATTTGTATAATTTGCACGACGTTTCGAACCTCCATGGTTCATTCTCAAGTGAACAGATCTTACAATACTAGTTGATTTTATACCCGCATTAGGTCAGGTGATAATACAATGAAGGTGAAAACATGGGGGGATACATAAGGGATAAACATAGGGGCTGCAGAAGGCTTATTGGCCCATACAAGGCATCTCCTATCTAAACACAAAGATTAATCCAGTGTAATTGGCCTGTTATGTTGGACATTGTCTTCTGTGTTGGCATCGATATGTTCTTGTCTTGTCCTTACTCTCATGGTGGGTAGAGTAAATAGTTCCGTGATTTGGGTGTTCATGGTAGGTCGCTCTATTCTTATGTGAATTGCCTCAAGAATTTGTAATCTTCTTGAATCTTGGGTTTTGTCTATTATGCAAGTATTCTTGTTCAACATTTCTCTTGTTAGAGTAATGTCATGGGCTTGTCTCATGTGATTCCTAGGGGCACCAGATTGAAGATGGCATGTCAAACGCCTCGTCAGCTTGGTCGACGTCATACCTATGTACTTACATTGAAGGTTACATCCTTCGTGGGGGCAAGTGTACATGTATACAACGCTTGACTGCTGTAGAGGGTTCTCCGTCGGCTTCGGGCTGTTTTTGATAAGGAGTTCGGAAGTCTTCTTGGTTTTGTAGAATATTATCAGGTTTATGTTTTGGTTAGGAGTAGTGCTTTTTACTCCTTTACGGATTATTTCTTTCATTATTCTTTCCTCTTTTATATGTTCACTGTGCATGGTTGATTTGTAATATAATTTTATTGGGGGTGTTGTGGTTTCTGTTCTAGGTTCTGAATTATACCAACGGTCCAAGTGTCTTCTTATAGCAGCGTTTATTTCCGCGTTCCTATATCCGTTGTTCACCAATACTTGAGTTACTCTTTCAAACTCTCTACTCACGTTGCTCCATTCAGAGCAGTGGGTAAGCGCTCGACGAATATAAGCATTGAGAACACTGGTTTTGTATCTTTGGGGGCACTCACTTCTACCGTTCAGGCATAATCCTATGTTGGTGGGCTTGGTATATACGTTGGTGCTTAAAGAGGTTCCTGTTTTTGTTATTAGTACATCCAAGAATGGCAGACTGTTATTTTCACTATTTTCATGTGTAAATCGGAGTACTGACTCTCTCTCTAGGTGTCTTTTTAGGTCAATTAGTTCATCTGAGTCTTTTACTATTACGAATATGTCATCTACATAACGGCAGTATACAGTTGGTTTTTGTCTGCTACTGAAGACCCTATCTTCGATGGTTCCCATATAAAAATTAGCAAATAAAACTCCTAAGGGGGAGCCCATTGCTACTCCGTCTATTTGTAAATACATGTCTCCTTGTGGACTGATGAAAGGGGCTTCCTTTGTACATGCTTCGAGAAGACTTTTCAAGTGTGGCTCAGGTATGTCTAATTTGGGGGTGCTCTCGTCTCTGTATACTCTGTCCAGTATCATTCCTATGGTTGTGTCGACTGGGACGTTGGTAAAAAGGGATTCAACGTCCAGGGAAGCGATGATTCCATCGGGCTGGGTAGATTTGATCAATTCTAGGAAATCTGCTGATGATTGTAGACTAAACTTACTTGGAGTGTATGGAGTTAGGAGTTCATTGAGTTTCTTTGCCAGGTGATAAGTTGGGGTTGGTATTTGGCTGATTATAGGGCGTAGTGGGTTACCTGGTTTATGCGTCTTAACATTGCCGTAGGCATATCCTAAGCCATAGTCGCCTTGAAGTTTATTGAAATGCACACTACCTTTCTTTGCGTTGATTGCTGTAATTGTTTTGTTTACTTTCCGCTTAAGGTCTTCTACGGGGTTCCTCGTGATTCGTTGAAATTTGGAGTCGTCACTTAGGATGTCGCTAATTTTGTTCATGTATTCATGAATACATGAACAAAATTAGCGACATCCTAAGTGACGACTCCAAATTTCAACGAATCACGAGGAACCCCGTAGAAGACCTTAAGCGGAAAGTAAACAAAACAATTACAGCAATCAACGCAAAGAAAGGTAGTGTGCATTTCAATAAACTTCAAGGCGACTATGGCTTAGGATATGCCTACGGCAATGTTAAGACGCATAAACCAGGTAACCCACTACGCCCTATAATCAGCCAAATACCAACCCCAACTTATCACCTGGCAAAGAAACTCAATGAACTCCTAACTCCATACACTCCAAGTAAGTTTAGTCTACAATCATCAGCAGATTTCCTAGAATTGATCAAATCTACCCAGCCCGATGGAATCATCGCTTCCCTGGACGTTGAATCCCTTTTTACCAACGTCCCAGTCGACACAACCATAGGAATGATACTGGACAGAGTATACAGAGACGAGAGCACCCCCAAATTAGACATACCTGAGCCACACTTGAAAAGTCTTCTCGAAGCATGTACAAAGGAAGCCCCTTTCATCAGTCCACAAGGAGACATGTATTTACAAATAGACGGAGTAGCAATGGGCTCCCCCTTAGGAGTTTTATTTGCTAATTTTTATATGGGAACCATCGAAGATAGGGTCTTCAGTAGCAGACAAAAACCAACTGTATACTGCCGTTATGTAGATGACATATTCGTAATAGTAAAAGACTCAGATGAACTAATTGACCTAAAAAGACACCTAGAGAGAGAGTCAGTACTCCGATTTACACATGAAAATAGTGAAAATAACAGTCTGCCATTCTTGGATGTACTAATAACAAAAACAGGAACCTCTTTAAGCACCAACGTATATACCAAGCCCACCAACATAGGATTATGCCTGAACGGTAGAAGTGAGTGCCCCCAAAGATACAAAACCAGTGTTCTCAATGCTTATATTCGTCGAGCGCTTACCCACTGCTCTGAATGGAGCAACGTGAGTAGAGAGTTTGAAAGAGTAACTCAAGTATTGGTGAACAACGGATATAGGAACGCGGAAATAAACGCTGCTATAAGAAGACACTTGGACCGTTGGTATAATTCAGAACCTAGAACAGAAACCACAACACCCCCAATAAAATTATATTACAAATCAACCATGCACAGTGAACATATAAAAGAGGAAAGAATAATGAAAGAAATAATCCGTAAAGGAGTAAAAAGCACTACTCCTAACCAAAACATAAACCTGATAATATTCTACAAAACCAAGAAGACTTCCGAACTCCTTATCAAAAACAGCCCGAAGCCGACGGAGAACCCTCTACAGCAGTCAAGCGTTGTATACATGTACACTTGCCCCCACGAAGGATGTAACCTTCAATGTAAGTACATAGGTATGACGTCGACCAAGCTGACGAGGCGTTTGACATGCCATCTTCAATCTGGTGCCCCTAGGAATCACATGAGACAAGCCCATGACATTACTCTAACAAGAGAAATGTTGAACAAGAATACTTGCATAATAGACAAAACCCAAGATTCAAGAAGATTACAAATTCTTGAGGCAATTCACATAAGAATAGAGCGACCTACCATGAACACCCAAATCACGGAACTATTTACTCTACCCACCATGAGAGTAAGGACAAGACAAGAACATATCGATGCCAACACAGAAGACAATGTCCAACATAACAGGCCAATTACACTGGATTAATCTTTGTGTTTAGATAGGAGATGCCTCGTATGGGCCAATAAGCCTTCTGCAGCCCCTATGTTTATCCCTTATGTATCCCCCCATGTTTTCACCTTCATTGTATTATCACCTGACCTAATGCGGGTATAAAATCAACTAGTATTGTAAGATCTGTTCACTTGAGAATGAACCATGGAGGTTCGAAACGTCGTGCAAATTATACAAATAAGTGTAATACACTCTATAGTAAATCACTTCTTTTCTTCACCTTAAAAGTACGAAAATGAGTTTTGGAGAACTCCTATTTCAATTAAGCCCTGATGCTAAGAAAATAGTTAGAGGGATAGAAGCCCTAAACCAGAAAATAATAAATACAGAATATGCGGTCATATTCAATGAAACATATATATATATATATATATATATATATATATATATATATATAAATATATAAATATATATATATATATATATATATATATATATATATATATATATATATATATATATATACATATATATATATATATATATATATATATATATATATATATATATATATATATATATATATATATATATATATATATATATATATATATATATAAACTTTGCCTAATAAGCCAAGTTTTCATGAATTAATTGTTTTTCGACTACCTAACCTACCTAACCTAACCTAACTTTTTAGGCTACCTAGCCTAACCTAACCTATAGAGATAGGTTAGGTTAGGTTAGGTAGGGTTGGTTAGGTTCGATCATATATCTACGTTAATTTTAACTCCAATATTTTTTTTTTACCTCATACATAATGAAATGGGTAGCTTTATCATTTCATAAGAAAAAAATTAGAGGAAATATATTAATTCAGGAAAACTTGGCATATTAGGCAAATCGGGCCTTGCATAGTAGGCCGAGAAGTGCATTCTGGCTACTAGGTACGATATGTGTATATATATATATATATATATATATATATATATATATATATATATATGTATATATATATATATATATATATATATATATATATATATATATTCAAGAAGGTCAATTCAATTTCTTTCTTTATTATGCACCCCATATCCATCCCGTGGGCGGTGGTGTAAAGGATTACAGAGGCAGATAATCGGTTCAGGAACTGAACCTTCTAGTTCGTTTAGCTAAGCAAATAACAATTTTTGACGCTAGTTACAAAATTAATAATGTTATATACATGTATACACTCTCAATACATACATGTACATAAATATATATACGTATACATATATACATACACATACATATCTAATCAACCACCGAAATACACACATCAATAATCTTTGTGTCACAAGTGATCAACAAGAGGCTCACAGGTACATTGGGATTGAGAGGATACATAGCATAGTAATTACATTCTTGTAAAGCTACTAGTACGCGCAGCGTTTCGGGCAGGTCCTTAATCTAAGAAAATTTTAAGTAGGTATTTACCTGCAAAATTTATAAAAATGATAAAAGTTACATAGCAAGAAAAAAATAAAAGATGAGAGAAAATTGTAGGCATATTAAAGTACATAGGTAGCTCAGATTGATTGCAATGACAGCTTGAATGGTAGTTTAACAAAAATTAATAGGCACAATACAGCATATGGCTAGCACATAAAAAACAGCAATGAACACAATGATAAAGTTGTTTGGATTAAGTACATAAAGATTGGAAGATTGCGTAACACTAGGTACAGAGCAAATTTAAAGCTCAGTGTAGGAAACTACGAAGATGAAATTAGGTACTTTTTGGTTTTGTTTTTAAATGAGGCAAAAGTTTGACAGCTTTTCAATTTACTAGGGAGTGAGTTCCATAGACTAGGTCCCTTAATTTGCATAGAGTATTTACACAGATTAAGTTTGAACCTGGGGGATATCAAAGAGATATTTATTTCTGGTGTGGTGATAATGGGTCCTATTACATCTGTCCAGGGAGAGTTTCAGAGCAGGATTTGCATTTAAGAACAGGGTTTTGTAAATGTAATTAACACAAGAGAATGTGTGGAGGGAGTTAATATTTAGCAAGTTAAGAGATTTAAACAAGGGAGCTGAGTGTTGTCTGAAAGCAGAGTTTGTTATTATTCTGATAGCAGATTCTTGCTGGGTGATGATGGGCTTAAGGTGGTTTGCAGTGGTAGACCCCCATGCACAGATACCATAATTAAGATAGGGATAAATTAGTGCATAATATAGTGAGAAGAGAGCAGAGTTAGGAACATAATATCTTATTTTGGAGAGTATACCAACCGTTTTAGAGACTTTCTTAGTTATGTGTTGAATGTGGGTGCTGAAGTTGAGTCTCTTGTCTAGGAATAGTCCAAGAAACTTGCCATCATTTTTATTACTGATGTTAATGTTGTCTATCTGTAGCTGAATTGCATTCGATGATTTGCTTCCATATAAGATGTAGTAGGTCTTTTCTATGTTTAGTGTTAGTTTGTTAGTTGACATCCATAAGTGGACTTTTTTTTAATTCATTATTCACAACATTATTTAGTGTATGTGGGTTGGGGTCTGAATAGATAAGGGTAGTATCATCAGCAAACAATATAGGTTTAAGAATATTAGAGACATTAGGCAGATCGTTTATATATATAAATAGAAGAGGTCCTAAGATACTGCCCTGTGGCACTCCAACGGTAATTGATAGAGTGGAAGAAGTTGTATCATCGATGGTTACATATTGGTGTCTGTCACTAAGATAGGATCGGATGTTGTCATGGGCAAGGCCTCGGATTCCATAATGCTGGAGTTTAAGTAAGAGGTAGTTGTGATTAACAGTATCAAAGGCTTTTCTTAGGTCAATGAAGAGTCCAATCGGAAACTCATTTTTGTCAAGGGCTGAGTAGATAACGTCAAGGAGATTAATGATTGCATCGTTGGTGCTCTTTTGGGACCGGAAGCCAAACTGGCAGGGGCTGAGTATGTCGAATTTTACGAGGTAGGAATAGAGCTGTTTGTAAATATTTTTTTTCAAATATTTTTGATAGAATGGGTAGATTTGATATTGGTCTATAATTGTTTATGTCTGCCGGATTGCCTCCTTTTTGGACTGGCGTTACTCTTGCTTTTTTGAGGATATCAGGGAAGGTGTGACACTCTATAGATTTGTTGAACAGTAGTGCAATGGGTGGGGCAAGGGCATGGGAGGCGCTCTTGTACACAATGGACGGAATTTCACTGGTGTTCCCTGCCTTGGCTTTTAGAGAGTGTATGATGGACACAACATCTGCCGGGCTGATTGGTGAAAGGAGAAGAGAGTTTGGATAGCTGCCTGAGAGATATGTGTTAATATGTGTCTGAGTATGTGGGATTTTACTGGCTTACTGAGTATGTGGGATTTTACTGGGATTTTACTAACCTAAAGTCTTGAAATAAAGTCTAAAATTGTCAACCCATGTCTGTTATTTTCTTTTTTTTTTTTCTTTTTTTTTAATCAACACTGTTTGTCAACCTATTGTATTTGTGCTGCTTTTTCAGTCATGTTCCCCCTTTTTTTTATCTTTATTTGTATTTGTTCTCAACATCTTTTATTCTTTATGCTCAATTAGTATTAAGTTCTAGATATTAATGTTTTTCTTGCCCGAAACGCATTGCGTAATAGTGGCTTTAGGCATTGTATGTACTAGCTCTATCTATATATCAATCCATTAATGTAACATCACTTGTATGTATATACCTTACCTGAATAAACATCTGAATCTGAATCTGAATCTGATTAAATTTATTTGCCATTCTAAATCAGTTGACGGTATATCCCCATCCTTGTAGAGTTTTATTTGGTTATGTGAGTGTTGTTTAGTTCCTAGGATACTAGAAATGGTTTTCCAAGTGCTTTTCATGTTGCCTTTTGCTTCACTGAATCTATTCACATAATATGCAAGTTTTGCCTTTCTTATGATACTGGTAAGCAATGATGAGTACCTTTTAGCTACTTCCCTTGAAACTAGGCCAATCCTAAGTTTCTTTTCATATTCATGTTTCTTGTTGATTGAGTTGAGAATGCCACTTGTGAGCCATGGATTGTTTAATCTTTTGTCAGTTACTTGCTTTGTAAGTAACTTTGTAAGTAAGTTTGCCTAACCTAACCTAACTTTTTCGGCTACCTAACCTAACCTAACCTAAAAAGATAGGTTAGGTTAGGTTAGGTAGGATTGGTTAGGTTAGGTTAGGAAGGGTTGGTTAGGTTCGGTCATATATCTACGTTAATTTTAACTACAATAAAAAAAAATTGATCTCATACATAATGAAATGGGTAGCTTTATCATTGCATAAGAAAAAAAATAGAGAAAATATATTAATTCAGGAAAACTTGGCTTATTAGGCAAATCGGGCCTTGCATAGTAAGCTGAGAAGTGCGTTCTGGCTACTAGGTACGACATATATATATATATATATATATATATATATATATATATATATATATATATATATATATATATATATATATATATATATATATATATATATATATGTCGTACCTAGTAGCCAGAACGCACTTTTTGGCCTACTATGCAAGGCCCGATTTGTCTAATAAGCCAAGTTTTCCTGAATTAATATATTTTCTCTAATTTTTTTCATATCAAATGATAAAGCTACCCATTTCATTATGTATGAGGGCAATTTTTTTTTATTGGAGTTAAAATTAACGTACATATATGACCGAACCTAACCAACCCTACCTAACCTAACCTAACCTATCTATATAGGTTACGTTAGGTTAGGTAGCCGAAAAAGTTAGGTTAGGTTAGGTTAGGTAGGTTAGGTAGTCGAAAAACAATTAATTCATGAAAACTTGGCTTATTAGGCAAATCGGGCCTTGCATAGTAGGCTGAGAAGTGCGTTCTGGCTATTAGGTACGACATATATATATATATATATATATATATATATATATATATATATATATATATATATATATATATATATATGGGGTGCATAATAAAGAAAGAAATTGAATTGTACACTGGCTTTGTATGTATATATATATATATATATATATGTCGTACCTAATAGCCAGAACGCACTTCTCAGCCTACTATTCAAGGCCCGATTTGCCTAATAAGCCAAGTTTTCATGAATTAATGTTTTTTCGTCTACCTAACCTACCTAACCTAACCTAACCTAGCTTTTTTTGGCTACCTAACCTAACCTTACCTATAAATATAGGTTACGTTAGGTTAGGTAGGGTTGGTTAGGTTCGGTCATATATCTAAGTTAATTTTAACTCCAATAAAAAAAAATTGACCTCATACATAGAGAAAAGGGTTGCTTTATCATTTCATAAGAAAAAAATTATAGTAAATATATTAATTCAGGAAAACTTGGCTTATTAGGCAAATCGGGCCTTGAATAGTAGGCTGAGAAGTGAGTTCTGGCTACTAGGTACGACATATATATATATATATATATATATATATATGTCGTACCTAGTAGCCAGAACGCACTTCTCGGCCTACTATGCAAGGCCCGATTTGCCTAATAAGCCAAGTTTTCCTGAATTAATATATTTTCTCTCATTTTTTCTTATGAAATGATAAAGCTACCCATTTCATTATGTATGAGGTCAATTTTTGTTTATTGGAGTTAAAATTATTGTAGATATATGACCGAACCTAACCAACCCTACCTAACCTAACCTAACCTATCTTTTTAGGTTAGGTTAGGTTAGGTAGCCGAAAAAGTTAGGTTAGGTTAGGTTAGGGAGGTTAGGTAGTCGAAAAACAATTAATTCACGAAAACTTGGCTTATTAGGCAAATGGGGCCTTGCATAGTAGGCCGAGAAGTGCGTTCTGGCTACTAGGTACGACATATATATATATATATATAAATTTATATATGTCGTACCTAGTAGCCAGAACTCACTTCTCAGCCTACTATGCAAGGCCCGATTTGCCTAATAAGCCTAGTTTTCATGAATTAATGTTTTTTCGACAACCTAACCTACCTAACCTAACCTAACCTAACGTTTTCGGCTACCTAACCTAACCTAACCTATAAAGATAGGTTAGGTTAGGTTAGGTAGGGTTGGTTAGGTTCGGTCATATATCTACGTTAATTTTAACTCCAATAAAAAAAAATTGACCTCATACATAATGAAATGGGTAGCTTTATCATTTCATAAGAAAAAAATTAGAGAAAATATATTAATTTAGTAAAACTTGGCTTATTAGGCAAATCGGGCCTTGCATAGTAGGCTGAGAAGTGCGTTCTGGCTACTAGGTACGACATATATATATATATATATATATATATATATATATATATATATATGTCGTACCTAATAGCCAGAACGCACTTCTCAGCCTACTATTCAAGGCCCGATTTGCCTAATAAGCCAAGTTTTCATGAATTAATGTTTTTTCGTCTACCTAACCTACCTAACCTAACCTAACCTAGCTTTTTTTGGCTACCTAACCTAACCTTACCTATAAATATAGGTTAGGTTAGGTTAGGTAGGGTTGGTTAGGTTCGGTCATATATCTACGTTAATTTTAACTCCAATAAAAAAAAATTGACCTCATACATAGAGAAAAGGGTTGCTTTATCATTTCATAAGAAAAAAATTATAGTAAATATATTAATTCAGGAAAACTAGGCTTATTAGGCAAATCGGGCCTTGAATAGTAGGCTGAGAAGTGAGTTCTGGCTACTAGGTACGACATATATATATATATATATATATATATATATATATATATATATATATATATATATATATGTCGTACCTAGTAGCCAGAACGCACTTCTTAGCCTACTATGCAGGGCCCGATTTGCCTAATAAGCCAAGTTTTCATGAATTAATTGTTTTTCGTCTACCTAACCTACCTAACCTAACCTAACCTAACTTTTTCAGCTACCTAACCTAACCTAACCTATAAAGATAGGTTAGGTTAGGTTAGGTAGGGTTGGTTAGGTTCGGTCATATATCTACGTTAATTTTAAGTCCAATAAAAAAAAATGACCTCATACATAATGAAATGGGTAGCTTTATCATTTCATAACAAAAAAATTAGAGAAAATATATTAATTCAGGAAAACTTGGCTTATAAGGCAAATCGGGCCTTGCATAGTAGGCCAAAAAGTGCGTTCTGGCTACTAGGTACGACATATATATATATATATATATATATATATATATATATATGTCGTACCTAGTAACCAGAACTCACTTCTCAGCCTACTATGCAAGGCCCGATTTGCCTAATAAGCCTAGTTTTGCTGAATTAATATATTTTCTCTAATTTTTTTCTTCTGAAATGATAAAGCTACCCATTTCATTATGTATGAGGGCAATTTTTTTTTATTGGAGTTAAAATTAACGATAGATATATGACCGAACCTAACCAACCCTACCTAACCTAACCTAACCCAACCTATCTTTATAGGTTAGGTTAGGTTAGGTAGCCGAAAACGTTAGGTTAGGTTAGGTTAGGTAGGTTAGGAAGTTGAAAAAACCTTAATTCATGAAAACTAGGCTTATTACGCAAATCGGGCCTTGCATAGTAGGCTGAGAAGTGAGTTCTGGCTACAAGGTACGACATATATATATATATATATATATATATATATATATATATATATATATATATATATATATATATATATATATAAATATATATATATATATATATATATATATATATATATATATATATATATATATATATGTGTGTGTGTGTGTGTACTCACCTATATGTACTCACCTATATGTGCTTGCAGGATCGAGCATTGACTCTTGGATCCCGCCTTTCTAGCTATCGGTTGTTTACAGCAATGACTCCTGTCCCATTTCCCTATCATACCTAGTTTTAAAAGTATGAATAGTATTTGCTTCCACAACCTGTTCCCCAAGTGCATTCCATTTTTCTACTACTCTCACGCTAAAAGAAAACTTCCTAACATCTCTGTGACTCATCTGAGTTTCCAGTTTCCACCCATGTCCCCTCGTTCTGTTATTATTACGTGTGAACATTTCATCTATTTCCACTTTATCAATTCCCCTGAGTATTTTATATGTCCCTATCATATCTCCTCTCTCCCTTCTTTTCTCTAGTGTCGTTAGGTTCAGTTCCTTCAGCCGCTCTTCATATCCCATCCCTCGTAACTCTGGGACAAGCCTCGTCGCAAACCTCTGAACCTTCTCCAGTTTCTTTATGTGTTTCTTCAGGTGGGGGCTCCATGATGGCGCGGCATACTCTAAGACGGGTCTCACGTAGGCAGTGTAAAGTGCCCTAAAAGCTTCCTCATTTAGGTTTCTGAATGAAGTTCTAATTTTCGCCAGTGTAGAGTACGCTGCTGTCGTTATCCTATTTATATGTGCCTCAGGAGTTAGATTAGGTGTCACATCCACTCCCAGGTCTCTTTCTCGAATCGTTACAGGTAGGCTGTTCCCCTTCATTGTGTACTGTCCCTTTGGTCTCCTGTCACCTGATCCCATTTCCATAACTTTACATTTACTGGTGTTAAACTCCAGTAGCCATTTCCCTGACCATCTCTGCAGCCTGTTTAAGTCCTCTTGGAGGATCCTACAATCCTCGTCTGTCACAACTCTTCTCACTAATTTTGCGTCATCTGCAAACATTGACATGTATGATTCCACTCCTGTAAACATATCATTTACGTAAATTAGAAAGAGGATTGGTCCCAGCACCGATCCTTGAGGTACTCCACTTGTTACTGTTCGTCAGTCCGACTTTTCGCCCCTTACCATTACCCTCTGGCTCCTTCCTGTTAGGTAGTTCTTCACCCATACTAGGGCCTTTCCGCTTACTCCTGCCTGCCTCTCAAGTTTGTATAGCAGTCTCATGTGCGGTACCGTATCAAAGGCCTTTTGGCAGTCAAGAAATATGCAGTCTGCCCAGCCTTCTCTGTCCTGCCTTATCCTTGTTACTTTATCATAGAATTCTAAAAGGTTTGTTAGGCATGATTTCCCTGTCCAGAACCCATGTTGGTGCTTGTTTACAAACCCAATGCTCTCCAGGTGTTCAACAAGTCTTAGCCTAATTATTCTTTCAAGTATTTTGCAGGGGATGCTTGTCAGTGATACGGGTCTGTAGTTAAGTGCCTCCTCCCTATCACCTTTTTTGAAAATCGGTACGACATTTGCCTCCTTCCAGCAACTGGGCAATTCTCCCGACATAAGTGACTCATTAAAGATCATTGCCAGAGGCACGCTGAGAGCCTGCGCTGCCTCTTTAAGTATCCACGGTGATACTTTGTCTGGTCCAACAGCTTTATTTGCATCCAGTGTTGTCAACTGTTTCATTACATCCTCTGCTGTCACCTCTATATCTGATAGTCTTTCATCTTGGGTAATCTCTTCTAACAAAGGGAGCTGCTCAGGCTCGGTTGTGAACACTCCATGGAATTTTGCATTCAGTACCTCGCAGATTTCCTTGTCGCTTTCTGTATATGCCCCTTCTGTTTTCCTCAGTCTTGTCACTTGGTCATTTACCGACATCTTCCTTCTTATATGGCTATGTAGTAATTTTGGTTGCTTTTTCGCTTTGACTGCAATATCATTCTCATAATTTCTTTCCGACACTCGTCTTATGTTAATGTAATCATTCCTAGCTCTGTTACATCTAATCCTGTTGTCCTCTGTCCTTTGTCTTCTGTACTTCCTCCACTCCCTCCTGCTTCTCACCTTTGCTTCCTGACACTGTCTATTAAACCATGGGTTATTATATTCCCTCCTGCTTTTTTCCTTTATTGTTGGAATAAATCTATCTTCAGCCTCCTTGCATTTCAATATGACTTGGTTCATCATACCTTGCACTGTTTTTCCTCTAAGTTCTTCCTCCCACTGCACTTCTCCCAGGTAGTCCCTTATCCTTCTGTAGTCCCCTTTTCTGTAATCAAGTCTCCTTTCCCGGACCTCTTGTCCTTTGGTCACAATTTTAAACTTCATCATGTAGTCAAAGACTAGGACACAATGGTCACTAGCTCCTAGTGGTATTTCATGTTCCAACTGCTCGATGTCTTCTACATTCTGAGTGATAATGAGATCTAATAGGCTGGGCGTATCCCCTCCTCTTTCCCTAGTATCTTCTTCCACATGCTGTGTTAGGAAATTCCTGTCAATAACGTCTACCAGCTTCGCTCCCCAGGTCTCTTCCCCGCCATGGGGATTCCTCGTTTCCCAATCTATCTCTCCGTGATTTAGGTCCCCCATGACCAGCAGCTTCGCTCTCATTCTATGCGCTAAAGTTGCTGCCCTCTGCAGTTCATCCATACATGTCTTGTTGCTGTCCTCGTACTCCTGCCTGGGCCTTCTACTGTTTGGTGGGGGATTGTAGAGTATCAAGATTACAATCTTCTTCCCATCCACTGTCAGAGTTCCATGTATGAAGCTTGTGATTTCATTGGTACCCGGATTTTCCAGCTCATCAAACTTCCATTTCCGCTTTATTAGTAGTGCCACTCCTCCTCCCTGTCTCTGTGTCCTTTCTTTTCTTATCACCTGGTACCCCTCTGGAAAGATTGCATCCGAGATCATACCATTTATTTTAGTTTCCACTATTGCCACTATGTCTGGGTCTGCCTCACTAACTCTTTCTTTTATCTCTTCTGCTTTATTGGCTACCCCATCAGCATTGGTGTACCAAACCTTGAGACTCTTCTTGGAAACTCTGGTGTCAGAGTTCCCCCTTTCACCAGGGGTCTGGGGGGAACTGGGGGGTGTCTGGGGGGCAAGTGGGGGCTGTGGGGGTGAGTGGGGGGGTGCTAGGGGGGTGCCTGGGAGTGCCTGGTAGGCGAATGGGGTCTGGGCATCTAGGGGGGTAGGAAGGGCATAATGGGTCTGAAAGTTAGGGGTCTGAATAGCATAGGGGGGCTGAGAAATAGAGTGAGACTGAGAGTCAGATAGAGGTTGAGAGGTTGGGGGGGAGAGGGATACTGAGGGCGGAGAGCTGAGATGAGAATGGAGCATGGGTGCTGGGAGTGGAAGAGAGGGTATATTAGTTAGGGGGGAATCGGGGGTAGGTGGGGGTTTTGGGGTAGAAGAGGGGAAGAGGGAGATGGGGGAAGGTGTTAGGGGGTCACAAGGTGAGGGGGTTAAATGTGGGTTGGAGGTGCATAGGAGGGGTGAGGGTTGGGTGGGGTTTGGGGGTGAGTGGAAGAGGGGTGCAGTGGAAGCTGGGATGGAGTAGATGGAATTGAAGTCAATGGGGTAGAAGGGGCAGGGGAGTAGGAAGGGGTATTTGGGGAGGGGGGATGGGAAGGTGGGTTTGGGGAGGGCATGGCTTGACCCACTGGGGTCGCTGACAAGTGTGATGTAGCAGGGGCAGGGGAATCGTTGGGGAGGTGCAAATGTGGAAGGGACAGGGGGGTTTTGGGAGGCTGAGGCAGGGGGGAGGTATAGGAGGGCTGAGTTGGGGAGGATGCGACCTGGGAGGTGACCTGGGAGGTGGCCTGGGAGGTGACCTGGGATGTGACCTGGGAGGTGAGACTACCTGAAAGGCTAGTTCGGTGTCGTTGTTGCCATCTATTTTTGTGGGCTATTTGCTCATCTTTCGTCATAAACCTCTCTATAAACACATTGTAATGGGTTTCACTTCCTCTGAGTAAATGCTTGGTCCTCATTATGTACTCCACTGCCTCCTCATTGGAGAATTGCACCAGAACAGGTCTATTCTTGGTACAATTGTAAGGTCCAACCCGTCGATTTATATCCACCTCGTGTTCTGCCATTCCTGCTCCAATACACCTCAATATCTCGTGCAATTCGTATTTTTCTGTTTCTATTCTCTCTTGTCTTGTTGGTGCCCTAGATTCGAATAATCCATGTATTATAATAGACCGTCTCCTCGGTAATTCATTGTCATGCTGGTAGCCTGTCCCCTGGGGATTCCCCATCCCAACCGTAGTCACTAACCCATCCCCCACTAATCCTCTATCCTTATCCTTAGTGTGTGTGTGTGTGTGCGTGTGTGTCTGTGTGTGTGTGTATAGTATAGTGCCTTTACAATAATATACCAATGTGTATATTTTCATAACCCATTTTATATTATTGAAATATAAATAACTATATTGTGAATGCAAGTCAATGTTTACATGCTAAATCAAAGTTGCCAGATTCAGAGGTAGGGTGTCAAATTTCAGTCTATATAGTGGATAATTGATTTTTCTAAATGAATTTGTTATACATGTATTATACATTTGTTCTACATACATATTGAGATTGTAGAGTAAAAATAACTGCAAACTACTTAAACTAACTTTCAGATGCCAGTACAGTGGCCAGTCCTCATGTACCTAGTAATCCTTGTTTCTTTATTGTGTATTGTTATTATTATTATGTATTATTCTAATCTGCTTTTGTGTCAAAATTTCTTCAATGTACCTGTAAACATTTGTTGACAATTTTACTGTAATTAGTCTACGTAAAATTATCTGTACCTGTAAAGAAAAGCTGTAAAGTACCTGTAAACATTTTTTATAAATTTTACTGTCAATTTATTTAAAATTTTCTGTTAGTTTAAGGACTTGCCCGAAACGCTATGCGTGCTAGTGGCTTTACAAGAATCTAAATTCAACTTCATTTCTATATTCTGTGTTAAGGCCCAATGTACCTTCTGGTATATTACTATAAATAAATAAATAAATGCAGTATTGTCTGTGGTTACAGTGTCTGTTGGGGGTTAATGGGCCAGGCCGGGCTTGCCTGTGGCCCACATCTGGCCAAATATCACCCTTATAGCTGACTAGTTGGTATAACAGCTTTCTTTATTATAAACCCCATACCCATCCCGTGGGCGGTTGTGTAAAGGATTACAGAGGCACATCTGAACCCTCTAGTTCGTTTAGCTAAGCCAATAACAATCTTTTGAAGCTAGTTACAAAATTATTAATGGTATATATACATGTACATGGGAAGAGATTATTTGTTCCTTAATGGAGTCCTGTTGCTTATGCATCGTTAAACGCCTAGAAAGAGATGTTGTTGTCTTGCCTATATACTGGTTTTTTTGGAGCTTACAGTCCCCAAGAGGGCATTTGAAGGCATCTATGCCTTGAAATGCCCTCTTGGGGACTGTAAGCTCCAAAAAAAACAGTATATAGGCAAGACAACAACATCTCTTTCTAGGCGTTTAACGATGCATAAGCAACAGGGCTCCATTAAGGAACATATAATCTCTTCCCACAACCAAACCATCGCCAGAGAAATCCTAGTAAACAACACAGAAATCATTGATAGATACAGCGATAGCAGGCGGCTTGACGTTTGCGAGGCACTACACATCAAGAAGTCAACACCAGCAATCAACAGCCAATTAATGCACAACTATATTCTACCCACCTCAAGACTCCGCTCCAATATAGAAGCATCAAGAAATATAGACCAATAGGCTTTCTACAAACACTTCTATTCAATACCCATTGTTTCGTGTTCTGTCTTGTGTTGATGAAATTAATACCCTATTAATGCCCCCTCTTGTTCTGTCTTGTGTTGATGAAATTAATACCCTATTAATGCCACCTCACCCCATCCACCTCACTCAAATGTAGATATAAAATCGGAGATGCGTAAGTTCTATTCAGTTGTGTATTTGTAAACTAAAGTCTTTGAAAATGTAATAAGTTTTACGAAACGCGCTCGTGTCGCGTCAGACTAGAAATAAAAATGAATTTTGGAGAATTGATTTTTGATTTACCTCCAACAGTGAAAAGAAATGTACGAAAGATTGAGAAAATTCGTTTTAGAATTATTAATCTTACTTTTTCGGTCATATTTAATAATATATGTCTACAGGAAAGACTGCTACCAAAATATACTAATATATATATATATATATATATATATATATATATATATATATATATATATATATATATATATATATATATATATATATATATATATATATATATATATATTTCTGCGGATTGGAAGAAAACGCTTACAGTGTGGGACTTAATTTATTTTTATAATAATAAATAATAATAATTAATTATTAAAAACAAATAATTAATTAATAATCATAAGTGATTAAGTAATTGATAATCCTTAAATGAAGAAGCCTACTAGCTCATTATAACGAATAAATAGATAATTAAAGTGGATAATTAATTATGGTGGCTAATAATGATTAGTGAATAACCATAAATTATTATACTGAAATAATATTAATGGATAGCCGTTATAATGATGATTATATCAAATACAGTGAAGTGACATCTCTAATTAGTTTTGGGGGTTCACTTTGGGGGTTCCGTAGGAGCACCCCCAATCCCGTGAGGGTCAGCGGCGCAGAACCCCCACCCCCGAAGGGCGAGCGGAAGCTGGCTGCTCTAAGTAGGAACATGACTTCTCGCTACCGTGGCCGTAAGCGTGCCCGTATGCCCGGAGAGTCCATTAAAAAACAATCAGGATCCTGACTGAAAAAGGTACCAATCCGGGTCTACTAGACAGATGCTGCTAACAGACGCAGCTCGCTTGGTGGGCCGACGGAGCTCCATCTTGACGAGTCGTGGAGCAGAGAGGCGAGATGGCCCACCGACTGTGCCCTGAGAGGAATACTTACTGCCGGGTTTGTACTCCGAGCAGGGAGCGCTTTCCGCCATGGCGAATGACTGGTCGATCCCGTGTTTATCTTCGTCGTAGTAGCCCGCCCTCACAGAGACCAGTCCTGGAAGGCTGGCCCCAGGGCAGGTGTGGGAGTGGGCTCACCACATTGTCGCTGTGGTGAGCCCCGCGGGTGTGGAGTGGAGGTGTCGGCTTAGAAGCGTGTTGGTCACCTCCCAGGATACCTCGCACGGTGGGCATGAGAGCCGTACTGGTCCATCATCACAGGTTTTCCTCTTCCTCGGTCTATTGTGGATCTGGAAGTATTAAAGCAGTAAGGGTGGGCAGGAGCTGGTGTGCAGAGGTAACGTGAGGTAACGTGAAAAGCAAAGGCACAGGTGTGTGGGACCCGCATCAAAGCGTACTGCTGGCAACTTAGGCTGTGAGAGTGGGGATAACTGGCTGCGACACCTGTTGCGTAAGGCAGGAATGGGTGGAATTGAATGAAGCCCAGCATAACTAGCCTTGGCAGCTGGACCAGTGCAGTTGCAGCATCTTCAGTTGGACGCCGCTAGATGGCAACTTCAGCAGCTGGGACATCGTTGGCTGGATACCTCCTTCCGGAGCCTCAGCTGCTGGGTCATCGGCTGAAAACTCGTCAGCCGGGACATCCGGAGCTGGGCCAGGCCCCCGGTGTCATGAACATCTGGCACACCACCAGCTGGCCCAACAGCTGGGCCTCGCCCAGTGGCCGTAACGCTACCAGCTGGGCCCTCAGCTGCTGGATCATCGGCATGTACTACGTCAGCCACCTCCTCAGCAGCTGGGTCTGGCCAAGGCATGCTCAGCTGTAAGACCGTCAGCTGAGCCCGCAGCTGCTGGCTCATCGGCTGGGACCACAACAGCCGGCACGTCAGCAGCTGTGCTTGGCCCCCAGGGGCGTGCTCAGCTTGGAACACCACCAGCTGGGCCATCAGCTGCTGGATCATCGGCTGGGACCACGTCAGCCGGAACGTCAGCAGCTGTGCCTGCGCCTCCAGGGGCATGCTCAGCTGGAACACCACCAGCTGGGCCATCAGCTGCTGGATCTAACCCTCTAGTTCGTTTAGCTAAGCAAATAACAATTTTTGACGCTAGTTACAAGATTATTAATGTTATATACATGTATACACTCTCATACATACATGTACATATATATATATATGTATACATATATACATACACATACATATCTAATCAACCACCGAAATACACACATCAATAATCTTTGTGTCACAAGTGATCAACAAGAGGCTCACAGGTACATTGGGATTGAGAGGATACATAGCATAGTAATTACATTCTTGTAAAGCCACTAGTACGCGCAGCGTTTCGGGCAGGTCCTTAATCAAAGAAAATTTTAAGTAGGTATTTACCTGCAAAATTTATAAAAATGATAAAAGTTACATAGCAAGAAAAAAATAAAAGATGAGAGAAAATTGTAGGCATATTAAAGTACATAGGTAGCTCAGATTGATTGCAATGACAGCTTGAATGGTAGTTTAACAAAAATTAATAGGCACAATACAGCATATGGCTAGCACATAAAAAACAGCAATGAACACAATGATAAAGTTGTTTGGATTAAGTACATAAAGATTGGGAGATTGCGTAACACTAGATACAGAGCAAATTTAAAGCTCAGTGTAGGAAACTACGAAGATGAAATTAGGTACTTTTTGTTTTTGTTTTTAAATGAGGCAAAAGTTTGACAGCTTTTCAATTTACTAGGGAGTGAGTTCCATAGACTAGGTCCCTTAATTTGCATAGAGTATTTACACAGATTAAGTTTGAACCTGGGGGATATCAAAGAGATATTTATTTCTGGTGTGGTGATAATGGGTCCTATTACATCTGTCCAGGGAGAATTTCAGAGCATGGTTTGCATTTAAGAACAGGGTTTGTAAATGTAATTAACACAAGAGAATGTGTGGAGGGAGTTAATATTTAGCAAGTTAAGAGATTTAAACAAGGGAGCTGAGTGTTGTCTGAAAGCAGAGTTTGTTATTATTCTGATAGCAGATTCTTGCTGGGTGATGATGGGCTTAAGGTGGTTTGCAGTGGTAGACCCCCATGCACAGATACCATAATTAAGATAGGGATAAATTAGTGCATAATATAGTGAGAAGAGAGCAGAGTTAGGAACATAATATCTTATTTTGGAGAGTATACCAACCGTTTTAGAGACTTTCTTAGTTATGTGTTGAATGTGGGTGCTGAAGTTGAGTCTCTTGTCTAGGAATAGTCCAAGAAACTTGCCATCATTTTTATTACTGATGTTAATGTTGTCTATCTGTAGCTGAATTGCATTCGATGATTTGCTTCCATATAAGATGTAGTAGCTAGGTCTTTTCTATGTTTAGTGTTAGTTTGTTAGTTGACATCCATAAGTGGACTTTTTTTTAATTCATTATTCACAACATTATTTAGTGTATGTGGGTTGGGGTCTGAATAGATAAGGGTAGTATCATCAGCAAACAATATAGGTTTAAGAATATTAGAGACATTAGGCAGATCGTTTATATATATAAATAGAAGAGGTCCTAAGATACTGCCCTGTGGCACTCCAACGGTAATTGATAGAGTGGAAGAAGTTGTATCATTGATGGTTACATATTGGTGTCTGTCACTAAGATAGGATCGGATGTTGTCAAGGGCAAGGCCTCGGATTCCATAATGCTGGAGTTTAAGTAAGAGGTAGTTGTGATTAACAGTATCAAAGGCTTTTCTTAGGTCAATGAAGAGTCCAATCGGAAACTCATTTTTGTCAAGGGCTGAGTAGATAACGTCAAGGAGATTAATGATTGCATCGTTGGTGCTCTTTTGGGACCGGAAGCCAAACTGGCAGGGGCTGAGTATGTCGAATTTTACGAGGTAGGAATAGAGCTGTTTGTAAATATATTTTTTCAAATATTTTTGATAGAATGGGTAGATTTGATATTGGTCTATAATTGTTTATGTCTGCCGGATTGCCTCCTTTTTGGACTGGCGTTACTCTTGCTTTTTTGAGGATATCAGGGAAGGTGTGACACTCTATAGATTTGTTGAACAGTAGTGCAATGGGTGGGGCAAGGGCATGGGAGGCGCTCTTGTACACAATGGACGGAATTTCACTGGTGTTCCCTGCCTTGGCTTTTAGAGAGTGTATGATGGACACAACATCTGCCGGGCTGATTGGTGAAAGGAGAAGAGAGTTTGGATAGCTGCCTGAGAGATATGAGTTAATATGTGTCTGAGTATGTGGGATTTTACTGGCAAGATTAGCACCAACCGATGAAAAGAAACTATGAAATTTATTTGCCATTCTAAATCAGTTGACGGTATATCCCCATCCTTGTAGAGTTTTATTTGGTTATGTGAGTGTTGCTTAGTTCCTAGGATACTAGAAATGGTTTTCCAAGTGCTTTTCATGTTGCCTTTTGCTTCACTGAATCTATTCACATAATATGCAAGTTTTGCCTTTCTTATGATACTGGTAAGCAATGATGAGTACCTTTTAGCTACTTCCCTTGAAACTAGGCCAATCCTAAGTTTCTTTTCATATTCATGTTTCTTGTTGATTGAGTTGAGAATGCCACTTGTGAGCCATGGATTGTTTAATCTTTTGTCAGTTACTTGCTTTGTAAGTAACTTTGTAAGTAAGTTTGCCTAACCTAACCTAACTTTTTCGGCTACCTAACCTAACCTAACCTAAAAAGATAGGTTAGGTTAGGTTAGGTAGGATTGGTTAGGTTAGGTTAGGAAGGGTTGGTTAGGTTCGGTCATATATCTACGTTAATTTTAACTACAATAAAAAAAAATTGATCTCATACATAATGAAATGGGTAGCTTTATCATTGCATAAGAAAAAAATAGAGAAAATATATTAATTCAGGAAATTAATTTAATTTATTAATAATTCATTAATTCATATATATATATATATATATATATATATATATATATATATATATATATATATATATATATATATATGTATATATATATATATATATATATATATATATATATATATATATATATATTTCATTGAATATGACCGCATATTCTGTATTTATTATTTTCTGGTTTAGGGCTTCTATCCCTCTAACTATTTTCTTAGCATCAGGGCTTATTTGAAATAGGAGTTCTCCAAAACTCATTTTCGTACTTTTAAGGTGAAGAAAAGAAGTGATTTACTATAGAGTGTATTACACTTATTTATATAATTTGCACGACGTTTCGAACCTCCATGGTTCATTCTCAAGTGAACAGATCTTTCAATACTAATTGATTTTATACCCGCATTAGGTCAGGTGATAATACAATGAAGGTGAAAACATGGGGGGATACATAAGGGATAAACATAGGGGCTGCAGAAGGCTTATTGGCCCATACGAGGCATCTCCTATCTAAACACAAAGATTAATCCAGTGTAATTGGCCTGTTATGTTGGACATTGTCTTCTGTGTTGGCATCGATATGTTCTTGTCTTGTCCTTACTCTCATGGTGGGTAGAGTAAATAGTTCCGTGATTTGGGTGTTCATGGTAGGTCGCTCTATTCTTATGTGAATTGCCTCAAGAATTTGTAATCTTCTTGAATCTTGGGTTTTGTCTATTATGCAAGTATTCTTGTTCAACATTTCTCTTGTTAGAGTAATGTCATGGGCTTGTCTCATGTGATTCCTAGGGGCACCAGATTGAAGATGGCATGTCAAACGCCTCGTCAGCTTGGTCGACGTCATACCTATGTACTTACATTGAAGGTTACATCCTTCGTGGGGGCAAGTGTACATGTATACAACGCTTGACTGCTGTAGAGGGTTCTCCGTCGGCTTCGGGCTGTTTTTGATAAGGAGTTCGGAAGTCTTCTTGGTTTTGTAGAATATTATCAGGTTTATGTTTTGGTTAGGAGTAGTGCTTTTTACTCCTTTACGGATTATTTCTTTCATTATTCTTTCCTCTTTTATATGTTCACTGTGCATGGTTGATTTGTAATATAATTTTATTGGGGGTGTTGTGGTTTCTGTTCTAGGTTCTGAATTATACCAACGGTCCAAGTGTCTTCTTATAGCAGCGTTTATTTCCGCGTTGCTATATCCGTTGTTCACCAATACCTGAGTTACTCTTTCAAACTCTCTACTCACGTTGCTCCATTCAGAGCAGTGGGTAAGCGCTCGACGAATATAAGCATTGAGAACACTGGCTTTGTATCTTTGGGGGCACTCACTTCTACCGTTCAGGCATAATCCTATGTTGGTGGGCTTGGTATATACGTTGGTGCTTAAAGAGGTTCCTGTTTTTGTTATTAGTACATCAATAACAAAAACGTACTAATAACATGTACTGATGTACTAATAACAAAAACAGGAACCTCTTTAAGCACCAACGTATATACCAAGCCCACCAACATAGGATTATGCCTGAACGGTAGAAGTGAGTGCCCCCAAAGATACAAAGCCAGTGTTCTCAATGCTTATATTCGTCGAGCGCTTACCCACTGCTCTGAATGGAGCAACGTGAGTAGAGAGTTTGAAAGAGTAACTCAGGTATTGGTGAACAACGGATATAGCAACGCGGAAATAAACGCTGCTATAAGAAGACACTTGGACCGTTGGTATAATTCAGAACCTAGAACAGAAACTACAACACCCCCAATAAAATTATATTACAAATCAACCATGCACAGTGAACATATAAAAGAGGAAAGAATAATGAAAGAAATAATCCGTAAAGGAGTAAAAAGCACTACTCCTAACCAAAACATAAACCTGATAATATTCCACAAAACCAAGAAGACTTCCGAACTCCTTATCAAAAACAGCCCGAAGCCGACGGAGAACCCTCTACAGCAGTCAAGCGTTGTATACATGTACACTTGCCCCCACGAAGGATGTAACCTTCAATGTAAGTACATAGGTATGACGTCGACCAAGCTGACGAGGCGTTTGACATGCCATCTTCAATCTGGTGCCCCTAGGAATCACATGAGACAAGCCCATGACATTACTCTAACAAGAGAAATGTTGAACAAGAATACTTGCATAATAGACAAAACCCAAGATTCAAGAAGATTACAAATTCTTGAGGCAATTCACATAAGAATAGAGCGACCTACCATGAACACCCAAATCACGGAACTATTTACTCTACCCACCATGAGAGTAAGGACAAGACAAGAACATATCGATGCCAACACAGAAGACAATGTCCAACATAACAGGCCAATTACACTGGATTAATCTTTGTGTTTAGATAGGAGATGCCTCGTATGGGCCAATAAGCCTTCTGCAGCCCCTATGTTTATCCCTTATGTATCCCCCCATGTTTTCACCTTCATTGTATTATCACCTGACCTAATGCGGGTATAAAATCAATTAGTATTGAAAGATCTGTTCACTTGAGAATGAACCATGGAGGTTCGAAACGTCGTGCAAATTATACAAATAAGTGTAATACACTCTATAGTAAATCACTTCTTTTCTTCACCTTAAAAGTACGAAAATGAGTTTTGGAGAACTCCTATTTCAAATAAGCCCTGATGCTAAGAAAATAGTTAGAGGGATAGAAGCCCTAAACCAGAAAATAATAAATACAGAATATGCGGTCATATTCAATGAAACATGTTTGAAAGAAAACCTGCTGCCAGTATACACCAATATATATATATATATATATATATATATATATATATATATATATATATATATATATATATATATATATATATATATATATATATATATATATATATGGGTATGGGGTGCATAATAAAGAAAGAAATTGAATTGTACACTGGCTTTGTATATGTATATATATATATATATATATATATATATATATATATATATATATATATATATATATATATATATATATATATATATATGTACGTCGTACCTAGTAGCCAGAACGCACTTCTCGGCCTACTATGCAAGGCCCGATTTGCCTAATAAGCCAAGTTTTCCTGAATTAATATATTTTCTCTCATTTTTTCTTATGAAATGATAAAGCTACCCATTTCATTATGTATGAGGTCAATTTTTGTTTATTGGAGTTAAAATTAATGTAGATATATGACCGAACCTAACCAACCCTACCTAACCTAACCTAACCTATCTTTTTAGGTTAGGTTAGGTTAGGTAGCCGAAAAAGTTAGGTTAGGTTAGGTTAGGGAGGTTAGGTAGTCGAAAAACAATTAATTCACGAAAACTTGGCTTATTAGGCAAATGGGGCCTTGCACAGTAGGCCGAGAAGTGCGTTCTGGCTACTAGGTACGACATATATATATATATATATATATATATATATATATATATATATATATATATATATGTATATATATAAATTTATATATATATATATATATATATATATATATATATATATATATATATATATATATATATATATATATATATATATATATATATATATATATTTGTGTGTGTGTATATAAATCCCTTTTTTTCATTGATAAGCTTAGGTATACGCAGCATTGTGCTGCTACCCTATTCTATATAATGCTACGATATTCTATATGAAGAATTACAAAGAGTAAATAAAAAAAAACTGGCTATAAGTTTATCTTTTATCCGCACCTCACAGGCTTCATGAAAAAATTAACACGTAATGAATAGTATGACAATGTAGAGTTGAAGACAATGTATAACCACGAAGGAAAATTATGAAAGGAAAAAACTTAAGAACTTCCATATTGATGAACATATCAGCCAAAGTATATTATGACGTGTTGATTATGGGTCTCCGAATGCATGATAGAACCGATGAGCTAGCCAAGACTTTTGGTCGTAAAGAGGGAATTGATTCAACCCGTCCTCTTAAAAATAACGTCACTTTTGGCTTGTATGCGCACTATGGCCAAATTTGGACGTAATTTGAAATGAAATCGACTCACAAAAGTGACGTACTGTTCCGTTTTCTGTTTGAGTCGTCCGGCCCTCCTCGGAGAGCTTAGAGGAGGAACTTTCAATTAACGTTTTTCATAACGTTTTGAAACTTTATGAGAATTTCCTGCCCACCTAACCTAGCAGAGGACCCTTGACTTACTGTTGTTGAAAAAAAAATCCCAAATTTATTTTCAATTTTTTTTCATTTTCAAATTACGTCCATATTCGGCCATACGGGCAAACGGCCAAAAGCGACGTTCTTTTTAAGAGGACAGGTTGATTGATTACCAACTTGGACTGCCTTTGAGCTGTCTGAGGGCAGCAATATCCCAGGAACATCAACTAAATTACGGAGACTTGAGGCAAAGTGAAATTCACACCAGTTACTCCATCTATCATCATTCTATTATGCAGGAAGAACCGCACGTCTATGGGTCATCCAATAATGTTAGCAAACTTCTAGATGTTACCACTGCTAGGCTTAGGCTCGGCTACAAATACCTCTGGCAGTTTGTAACATCTGCTGATGTAGATTTGACTAAATGTAAACTGTCAGCAGAACTATTCGCATACTTTGCGGCATTATATAATGGAATGTGAAAAAATTGCGGAATTTAGAGATAACATCATTAATAGTGTCCAAGAATTGTGTAAGTACTTCATTCATAATGATGTGCTGCCCGAAATCTTAGTGAAGTATCCAAAATTTGCTTACTGTAGGTAATGCATGGACCTGACTGTAAAGCTGCCGCCCAGTTGGGTGGGTGTGGAGCACATGACTGTAAAGCTGCCGCCCAGTTGGGTGGGTGTGGAGCACATGACTGTAAAGCTGCCGCCCAGTTGGGTGGGTGTGGAGCACATGACTGTAAAGCTGCCGCCCAGTTGGGTGGGTGTGGAGCACATGACTGTAAAGCTGCCGCCCAGTTGGGTGGGTGTGGAGCACATGACTGTAAAGCTGCCGCCCAGTTGGGTGGGTGTGGAGCAAGACTATAGTAACTGTGTGACTCACTATAGATGTAAAGTGCCTTGTATAGTGACTGTTGTGAGCCTCTTGTTGATCACTTGTGACACCTCTTTGTGTCACTTGTGACACAAAGATTATTGATGTGTGTATTTGTGTGGGTGATTAGATATGTATGTGTATGTATATGTGTATACGTATATATATATATGTACATGTATATATGAGGGTGTGTACATGTGTATGCAACATTGTTAATTTTGTAACTAGCGTCAAACATTGTTATTTGCTTAGCTAAACGAACTAGAGGGTTCAGTTCCTGAACCAATTATGTGCCTCTGTAATCCTTTACACCACCGCACACGGGATGGGTATGGGGTGCATAATAAAGAAAGAAATTGAATTGATTATCACGTATGTGCTTAAGTAATTTCCTGTTTGATTTTTCATTCATGGTTATACATTGTTATATGTATATATTTTCAGATTATAATTCGTATTATGCAAATATCTCCGAGTGAAATAGTGTACATCCGTATTTTTAATTTTTAATACAACATACATAATACATTTTTTAAGTATTTATTTATAATAAATAATTTAATTATTTAATTTATAATAATTTAATTATTAATAACATTATATAGTCGATTTAATATTGAACACGTACACATAAGCGAAACGTCCAAAACTAGTGTCCGAAATGGCAAAAAAATTAGTGTTGTCAATGTAAGGAGTATCTTGTATCCCAGTGGGAGAGCTGTTTCCTTCAAAAAGTGTAATCGTGTGGCATTATGTTTAAAGAAACAATTCCAAAGTACATTCTTTGATTGAAAAACATGAGGATAAATACAAGCGTTAATTGTAAATGACCAGTTATAAACATAAATAAGAAGTAGGAAAAATGATATGTGGAACCAGACAAAAACATTGGAACGCTTAGGTGATGAGAGGGTAAACAACCGCCGCCATTTTAGCAGCGCGCCAGCCGGTGATGTCCAGCACGAGCATTAAGGGAAAACCTTGACACAAACTGCACCTATCATAAAGAAGAAGCACCACCATTGACCGCCAAGTGCTCACATCAAGTCTAACGCTAAGAAACAACACTCAAGCCTTGACGCTTCTCCCAACATCCGGGGGAGAAAACCTTCACACAAACTGCACCTGTCATAAAGAAGATGAAGACTCACCAGTGTCCACAGTGTCTGAAGGTATTCACCCGTCCTTCACTTGTGAAGACTCACATGTTAGTGCATTCAGGTGACAAACCTCACGAGTGTCCAGAGTGTGGGAAGAGATTCAGTCTGCTTGGACATATGAAGAGGCACAGGATGGTGCATGCGGATCAGAGACCTTTTCAATGTGCCGAGTGTGGCAAAAAATTTAGAGTACGTGGAACTATAATACAGCACATGTTAGTGCATTCAGGTGAGAAACCTCATGCGTGTCCAGAGTGTGGGAAGAGATTCAGGCAGCGTGGAAATATGAAGACTCACAGGATGGTGCATGCGGATCAAAGACCTTTTCAATGTGCCGAGTGTGGCAAAAAATTTAGAGAACGTGGAAATATAATAAGCCACATGTTAGTGCATTCAGGTGACAAACTTCATGAATGTCCAGAGTGTGGGAAGAGATTCAGTCGGCGTGGACATATGAAGCGTCACATGATGGTGCATGCGGATGAGAGACGTTTTCAATGTGCCGAGTGTGGCAAAAAATTTAGAGAACGTGGAAATATAATAA
Organism: Procambarus clarkii; assembly: GCF_040958095.1. Lineage (NCBI taxonomy): Eukaryota > Metazoa > Arthropoda > Malacostraca > Decapoda > Cambaridae > Procambarus > Procambarus clarkii. Next base: position 6,894,749 of record NC_091184.1, on the reverse strand, counting down.
GGCACATGTTAGTGCATTCAGGTGACAAACCTCACGATTGTCCAGAGTGTGGGAAGAGATTTAGTCGTCCTGGACATATGAAGAGGCACAAGATGATACATGCAGATAATAGGCTAAACACTTTGAGTGTGAAAGATAATTAAGAGAATGTTGAAGGATAATGAGGCACATAATAGTATATTATCTTACCTTTAATCTAACAGTGTGCTATCACAATGTCAGTTGGATGTTCTTCAGAGGTAATTATATTTTGCTTGAGAAATACACTTCACAATGAAAAGGTAAAGATATGAAGATATTTTATTATATTGTTCTTTTATGAAAGTTAGATGACCAAGCAAGAACTGGAGAAGCTGTCACTAGGAAAACTCAAAATTGCTTTTAAGTACTGTATAGAAATATCTCTTTAATTTAGCAAAGGTAAAACAAAGCTTTAAATGTTTTTCTTCATATTTATGTAAATAATGTGCTTCCTTTTTTTGCTTCCTGTGGAAATTTATTTAAAATGTAATATACTCTGTAGCTAAGTTATGGACATTTTTGTTGTAATATTATTTAGCATTGGAGTTGGTGAAGAAGACAATCTGAGACGTACTTAAGGTGACACTATTTGATTGGTAAGGAAATGTATATTAATCGAGGAATCTTCTCAGGAGATTCATATGCAAACTGATGTCCATTTTTTATTTTTTGTTTAGGCCTATTTATGAGTTCTATTCTTGATTATAAATATTTCACCGAAGAGCATATTGAAGGCTGATTGGCATTTATAGCTGTCAGTCAAGTTAATATGAAATTTAAATTTATATTACTCTAAAAATTTATCACTCTAAATTTACCAGAAATTTATTACTCTAGCCTAACTTTATCAGTTATGCTGTAATTGTCTGGGAATAATATTTTACCCGATTTACCTGAGGGCCACTAACCCAAGTGGCCTCGATGAGAACAGGAAGTCGTCGGCTTGTTGAAGGTTCCCTTCCCCCTCCCAGTTTGCCTTCATGATTTTTTCCAGGTATATTTTGAAATTCAGCACAGTTTTGGCAGTTATGGCTTTGGTGGGTCGGCAGTTCCATTGATCAATAACCCTGTGGGTGAAAAAGCCTGATTCAAAGTTATATTAGTCTGAATGGCAATTATATTATCCTGACTGTCAATTTATATAAAAAAAATTATATCAGAGATATTTATGTTGTGTTGCTTGTGGGTTCTATTACGTCTATCAATGGAGAGTTTCAGATCAGGGTTAGCATTTAGGAACAAGGTTTTGTACTTGTAAATAGCATAAGAGAATGTGTAGAGCGAGTGTATATGTAGCATGTTCAGGGATTTAAACAGAGGTTGGGTGTTGTTTGAAGACAGTTTTATTGTTCTGATAGCAGATTTTTGTTGGGTGATGATGGGTTTGAGGTAGTTTGCAGTGGATGAATGAACCCCATGCATAGATACTGTATGTTGAGATACCACCCCTAATTTACAAAAAAAGCCTCTAGATTTTTAGCTCCAGCCATTGCATTGCTCTACAACAAATTATTTGAACTCTAAACCTTTCCTGATATTTTGAGAAAAAAAGCAAGAGTAACCTTAGTCCATAAAATCAGCAATCTCACTGAAGTCAACAATTATAGACCAATATCAATTCTGCCGATTTTGTCTAAATTATTTTAAAGTTAATTTACACGCAGCCTTACTCCTATTTATACTTAGTTCTTCCCATAATGGCTTCAGGCCCAAAAAAGGACCAATCATGCCCAGTTAGTATGATTAATTTCATTTATGCAGCCCTTGGAAAACTTATTCATTTATTTGTTGACCTACATAAGACGTTTTGACATTGTAAACACATTAACTTTCTTAAATTGCAACATTACGGAGTAAGAGATCACTCCCTCCAATACCTATAATCTTACCTCAGTGACAGGCTCCAGTATGTCTCTGTGAATAATTCCAATTTTCCCACTCTACCCATAAACACTGGTGTCTCACCGGGCAGTAATCTTCACCCTCTCGTCTTTTTCATCTCTCCCTCCCTTTCCAGCCCGTTGCCATCGTGAGGGGGCTTGGTTGGCGGATGCTAGAGTGTGATGCTCCATGGGACAGTGTCCTCTGTCCTTTTGAAGCCTTATGCTCCTGCTGCCTTCTTCACTAATTGTGCTGAATGCTTTTTCCTACTAAGTTTAATTTTTCCTTCCCAATTCTCCTTTTTAATTGCTATTTCCCAGCGACTTTTTGCTATTCTTGATCATTCTTTTAGATGTCGTCTTCTGTTTTGACACTGGGTGTTAGGTGAGGCACAGTCTCTCGCCCATAAAACTGTGGTACCCGAAATTGTTGAGCAAAGGGACACTTTTATTGTCACTCTTTTCCTTCGTTGCTGAGCCAAATCTTGATGGACTGATGGTTCTTAAAGTGGTGATTGCAGGGCATATATCCACGATGCACCCTTAGGGGGGGGGGGGCACATCCTATTGGGTGTCCTATCCTCTAATTGTGGCGCCATGGTGGGTATGGGGGCTTGTTTGTTGATGAAATGATTACCTGTTCATTTACATGCTGATATCTGACACTTATTTTTAACTTCTCAGATGTGGGGTGGGAGACCAGGGCCCCAAGTCGGACTGTGATGGAAAGCCGGGCTCTGTAGCCCCCTGCTACTTTGGTCCCAGACCAAGCAGCTTCGGACTTTCCCTGCTTGATACCCGCTTGATGGTGTTTTGGGAGTTCTTCTAGTCCCCGAGGCCAGGCTTGACTTTAGAGAGTCTACCAGTCCCGACTATCTCTGCTCCCCTTCTACCTCTGTGGCAGGGTTGAGCCCCAAGCTCCCAATGATGACCACCTCATCACATGGAGTGGCTTCATCTCTCATTGTAACAACTGCGCCTTTTACCCCCCATCTTACTGAGGGTGCTCGGTGCCGTCCTCTCTGCAGTCACACTTGCACAATTCCTTCCGGTTCTAATACCTTCCAAGCTTTGTTTGGTCCTGCTACATGGACTAAGTATTTTAATCTCGGTCATGTTAATTCTACTCGTCCTGATGATTTATTCATCCATAAACACCTAGTTGATACCTGGTTGATGGGGTTCTGGGGGTTATTCTACTCCCCAAGCCCGGCCCGAGGCCAGGTTTGACTTGTGAGAGTTTGGTCCACTAGGCTGTTGCTTGCAGCAGCCCACAGGCCCACATACCCATCGCAGCCCGGTTGGTCCGGCACTCGTTGGAGGAAACTATCTAGTTTCCTCTTGAAGATGTCCACGGTTGTTCCGGCAATATTTCTTATGCTCGCTGGGAGGATGTTGAACAACCATGGACCTCTGATGTTTATATAGTTCTCTCTAATTGTGCCTATGGCACCCCTACTCTTCACTGGTTGTACAGTACTCTGCATTTTCTACCATATTGTTCACTCCAGTATGTTGTTATTTTACTGTGCAGATTTGGGACCTGGCCCTCCAGTATTTTCCCACTTGTATATTATTTGATATTTCTCCCATCGTCTTTCTAGCGAGTACATTCGGAGAGCTTTGAGACGATCCCTATAATTTAGATGCTTTATCTCGCTTATGTATCCCGTATATGTTCTCTGTACTCCCTCTATTTCAGCAATCTCTCCTGCTCTAAATGGGGAAGTGAGTACTGAGCAGTACTCAAGGTGGGACAGCACAAGTGATTTGAAGAGTACAACCATTGTGATGGGATCCCTGGATTTGAAAGTTCTCGTAATCTATCCTATCATTTTCCTGGCTGCCGCAATATTTGCTTGGTTATGCTCCCTAAAATTTAGGTCATCAGACATCATTATTCCCAAATCCTTTATATGTTTCTTTCCTACTATGGGCAAATTAGATTGTGTTTTGTACCCTGTATTAAGTTTAAGGTTCTCAATTTTACTGTATTTTAGTACCTGGAATTTATCGCTGTTAAACATCACGTTATTTTCTGTAGCCCAGTTGAAAACTTTATTAATATCTGCTTGTAGTTTTTCAATATTTTCAGCAGAGGTAATTTTCATGCTGATTTTTGTGTCATCTGCAAAGGATGTTACAAAGCTGTGCCTTGTATTTGAGTCTATATCTGATATGAGAATAAGGAAAAGCAATGGTGCAAGGACTACCTTGAGGTACTGCAGCTTTTAACTGCTCTTGGACTCGATTTTATATGGTTAACTGTTACTCTCTCTGGTCTGTTCGACAGAAAACTGAGTATCCAGCGTCCTACTTTACCAGTTATTCCCATTGACCTCATTTTGTGTGCTATTACTTCATGGTCACATTTATCAAATGCCTTTGCGAATCTGTGTACACGACATCTGAACTCTGTTTTTCTTCTAATGCCTCAGTGATTTTGTCGTAATGGTCAAGTATCTGTGAGAGGCATGATCTTCCTGCTCTAAATCCATGTTGGCCTGGATTGTGGAGGTCATTGGTCTCCATGAAACTAGTGACCTGACTCCTGATCACTCTCTCAAATACAGTAATTTTATTATGTGGGACGTAAGTGCAACTGGTCTATAATTCTTTGCCAATGCTTTGCTACCTCCCTTGTGTGGAGGGGCTATGTCTGCTGCTTTAAGCGCATCTGGTATCTCCTCCGTGTCCAAGCTCTTTCTCCACACTATACTGAGTGCCTGTGCTACTGGCACTTTGAATTTCATTATAAATATTGAATTCATGAGTCTGAACCCGGGGCTGAGTGCATGGGCATATTGTCAATTTCTCTTTCAAAACCTGCCACGCTCGTGTTGATATCAATTATATTTACAGGGGTTTGTATATCACGCATAAAGAAGTTGTCTGGATCTTCCACTTTCATGCTGTGTATCGGGGTGCTAAACATGTCCTCATATTGCTTTTTTAGGATTTCACTAATTTCTTTGTCATCCTCAGTGTATGAACCTTCACTAGTACGAATAGGTCCAATACTGGCAGTGGTTTTTGCTTTTGATTTAGCATATGTGAAGAAATATTTTGGGTATTTCTTTATTTTTTGAATTGCTTTCTGTTTTAGTTGCCTTTCGTCAAGTTGATATGAATGCTTCAGTCTGTTCGATTTCTTCAATCTCCCTGTTTAAATTATTCCTTCTTTGTATGGAAAGTCGTGCCTGCTTCAGCACTTCTGTTAACTTTTTTCTTCTTCTGTAATGTCGTCTGTGTTCTCTTTCTACGTTGGACCTTGTGTAGGATTTTTATTACTTAAACATTTTCCCATTGAATGTTGTAAGCTCCTTGTTTATTTTCTCCGAGTCTATCCTTTTATTATTAAAATTTAATTTGTTGAATAGCCCTTCTCGCTTGTTGTTTCTCTTGGGCCTACTACCGTTATTAATGTTAGTTTCCACTTCAATGAGCAATGATATTGTTCGTGAATATGAGGTCCAGCGTGTTCTCATTCCTAGTCGGTTCTGTAATCTGCTGACTGAGCGAGAATTTGTCACAGAATCTCAGTAGTTCTCTGACCTGTGATTGGTTATTTCCAGGTTGATTTCATGCTATAGTATTACTGTTTACTATTCTCCATTGTAAACTGGGTAGATTGAAGTCTCCAAGGAAGATAATATCTGGTACTGGGTTTGCTAGGTTACCAAGGCTATTTTCTATTTTGTGGATCTGCTCAGTGAATTCCTGAACTGTTGCATCTGGCAGTTTGTATATTAGAATAATAATTAGATTTATATTCTCTACCTTGATTCCAAGTACCTCTACCACCTCATTGGTCAAGTTCAGGAGCTCTGTGCATTCCAGCTCCTCTTTAATATACAGACCTACTCCTCCACTTGACCTAATTACTCCTACTCTAGTTGATTTGGTGGATACCTTTGTCACTTTTAACCCTACCCATACTGGTACACGTGTTGTTGCAGCTCCTCGGGAAGCAGCTGTCCACTTAGCCTCGTTGTCCTGCATTGGGGAGACACCGGTTCGAATATCAAAAAATGCCTGGTTAAATAAATGCCAGGATTGGCACAGTTATTCTCCCATACCATGTAGCGACTGGTGATAAGGAACTTTAAGACTACCATAATAAACATGTAATTGAGGCCCAAGGCCATTCTATCCTCCATATTAATATGTTACTCGCTCTCCCTCGTGGTCGTCATGGCCAGTCTCTTTGTGTAATGAAAATCACTTTTGATAGGTCCTTTCCGTCTTCCGTAACTCTTGGTGCCAGATGCTGTATTCAGGAGTACATCTGCTCTTCTCGCCTCTTCCCTCTGTGGTGTCACCTTGTCATGGTGAGGGGCTCATGTACACCACCCTGGGACTAGTGAGGGTTGCCTTTGCCCCCTCTCCTGTCCCCTCTTTGTGTGTTGTACATGCAGATAGGCACCACGTAGGGGGCTTGTGAGCCATCGGACTGCCCGCTGGAGGGGTAGCCCTGAGTGGATGGCTGGGTGTCCAGGCTGGGGCAATAGGGGGAGTGGGGTCTTTGCACCAGTGTGGGAGAATGAACTATGCAGTAGGACTCCTTGTTAAAAAGGGGGGGGAGGCACCGCTGGGGACAATGCACCCTTCCTGCACTGGCCCGCGCTCGGCCTCCCTGGCTGCCCTGGTAGGTGGTATCCCTTGGATCCAGGCCCCAAACTTTTAGAAAGACTGCTGCATGGATAATGAAACGACTTCCCTTTCCCAGGCTCATGGGGGGTGGGTGACCAGGCCCCTGAGTCGGACTGTGCTGGAAGACTGGGCTCTGTAGCCCCCGCTACATTGGGCCCAGACTGGACTACTCCCCCGCTCCCCTTCCTCTTCTGTGGTTGGGTTGAGCCCCAAGCCCCCTGTGGTGACTACCTCGTCCCCTAGTACGACTCCATCTCTCATTGTGACTACTGCACCTTATGACCCCCCTCTCTCTCTCTAGAGGGTTCTCACCACCGTCCCCGCCATGGCTGCTCTCGCATGCTTCCTTCCCATACCAATTCATACCATGCCTTGTTTGATCTTGCTACGTGGACTAAGTACTTTGACCTCCATCATTTAGATTCTACTCCTGACAATTTCTCCCTCCATAGGCACCTTGTTGATTCAGTAGATGCCTCTGTTACTTTTAACCCCACCCATCTCGGTACGCATGTTGTTGCTGCTTCTTCTTGGGATGCAGCTGTCCACTTGGCGCCTTTGTCCTACATTGAGGTGACCCCCCCTGTTCGGGTCTCCAAGAATGCTCAGTTAAGTGCCAGTGTTGGCACTGTTCTCCTCCCACACCATGTTACAACCGGTATTAGGAACCTCAAGGACTGCCACGAGGATATTAAACATGTCCTCGAGGCTCAAGACCATTCTGTTCTCCAGGTTTACACATTCACGACCCCCTCGTGGCCGTCGCCGTCTGTCCCTTCGGCTTGTGAAAATTACCTTTGATGGTTGGACACTTCCGCCCTCTGTTATTCTTGCTGGTGCCAGATGCTCCATTCAGGAGTACATACCCTCTTCTTGGCTTTGTAATAAATGCTGGAAGTTCGGACATGGTGCCCTCAAATGCTCCAGTATTCTCTCTCTGCCCTATGTGTGGGAACGAAGGTCACTTTAAGTCGGAGTGCACTTCTCCCCAGGCTCGCTGCCTCAAATATGGTGATGCCCACCCTACCTTCTCTCGCGCGTGTATCCATTACAAACATGAGGCAGCTGTCCTCAACTTGAAGCACTGGGAACGTTTGTCTTTTCCTGAGGGGAGGCGCCAAGTTCACCATCCCCCTTCTTCCCTTTTCGCTGGGGTTTCTTACGCTCACGTGTTGCGCTCTTCCTCTCCTTGTCCTTCCCACCTTCCTCAGTCTCACAACAGTTTCCAGGCCTTAGACCCAGATACGCCCACTGCCTGCTCCCCTGTTCCTTTACATTCTGTCCCAAAGGGTCCCCCCTCCTGGTTCTCTGTCTGGGATTCCCCTTCTTTCTACCCAGTCTGTCATGTCTCCTGTGTCTTCTTTCTCAACTCCCTTTGATCCTCCTTCCCATCCTTCTCCTCCGTCTCTTAGCTTTTCATGCCGCCTGTCTGGGCTGATGTCCTTCTCCTAGCGATCATCGTGTTGTTTGCTCTCGTTCTTCTTCTGTTGAGGCGTTTGAGTCTGTTGCCCAGTACGTTGCTGCTGGAACACCTGCCTCTCTGAGTCAGAAGCAAAAGCCTGGCTTATCTCCTTCCTCCTCCCCGGCTGGTAAGAAAGCTTCACTTTCATCCTCACCCCCCTACCTCTGACTCTATCGCTCCACCTCTCCCATTTCGGTGGTCGAGCCCCCTGTTCCTGCTTTGGAGGTTTCTTTGGCCCCCGCTATGCTCTCAGTTCCTGCCCTTGCTGAGGTGTGCTCCCCGGTTTCTGCCCCTCCTGCTGTCCTTGACAGTCCCTCTCGGTTGCCTCCTCCTCTGGACCCTGCTCATCTGGCTGTGGTCTGTCCTCCCACTCCCTTCCCTCCATCTTTACTCAGTTTACCCATGCCCACTATCCCTGGCTACGCTGACCCTGATCCTGATCCTGCACTTCTTTGACATGCTGTGTTCCATTTTAACCTTTTTTCTTCATTGTTCTCTGTTCCTGTCCCTTCTCTTTTTGTCGATGTCTATTCTTCAATGGAATATTCATGGATATTACGCCAATTTTCATGAATTCCAACTTTTGATTTCACAGTTTTCACTCCTTTGTGTCTGTCTCCAGGAGCCGATGCTTGGTGCTCATCCTGGTCGCTTCTGTGATTATTCCTTTCTCTCCCCCTGCCCCCCCCCCCCATCAGATTTTGCTGGGGCCAATAACTTTTTTGCTTTTGATTCGTTCTGATGTTCCCTTCATCCCCTTACTTTTTCCATCACCTCTCCAATGTTCTGTTGCCTGTGTCTTGGTGTGTAAATGGTACACAGTTTGTTCCATTTATCTCCCCCAAAATGTTCCGCTTTCTCTTCCCGATCTTAAACACCTAGTGGACTCCTTGCCAGAGTCTGTGCTCCTGCTGGGTGATTTCAGTTGTTGACATACCCTCTGGGGTGATGTTCTGAGAAACAGCCGGGATCGCCTTCTCGAACCGTTTGTCCTCTCTTCTTCCCTGTCTCTTCTGAATTCTGATGAGCCCACTCATTTGGACTCTTGGACTGCACCCTTTCCTGTCTTGATTTTTTTCTTTGCTCGTTGTCTCTTTACTTGAATTTCACATTTCGGGTTCTTGATGACTTCCATGGCAGTGACCATTTCCCCATCCTTGTTACCTTTTTTCTTTTCACCCTCCCCTCTCCTTCTCTAGGTGGCGGTTTGCCGAGGCTGACTGGCATCAATTTACCCTCTGTGCTACTCTCCGACCTCTCCATTTTGCTTCTCCCTCGTGCCCTCCTCCTTTTTCATGACACCGTCTTCAATGCTGCCCTCCACTCTATTCCTCGCTCTACCTCTCAGGAAACATGGAAGTGCGTTCCCTGGTGGAATGTGAACTGTGCTTGGGCTGTCTGCTATAAGCGTGCAGCCTGGATGAGACACCGCCGCCGGCAGATGGCTGATTTTTTTCTTTTGCTTCGGAAGGCGAGTTCAGTGGTCCATAGGACCATCTGTACAGGTAAACGTGAGTGTTGGAGGTCTTATGTTTCCACCATTACGTCCGAAAATACTCTGCCGCAGATCTGGAGGGGTATCCGCAAGATAGTGGGTAAGTTTGCTTCTGATGTCTCGCCGGTCCTCCACCTCCGTGATACTCATGTGGTGGACCCGTTGCACGTTGCGACCAAACTGGGTTCCCACTTTTTGTCTGTTAGCTCTGGTTCTCATCTTCCTCAATCTTTCCTTCTTCGTAAGCCTGTTCTTGAATCTCGTCCTTTAGATTTCTGCACTCATCCCAGCAAACAATTTTAGGTTGCCACAACATATCTGGAAAGTATTTGAAAGTATTGGAAACGTTTGTTTTATCGTATCAGATACGATATTGTGTGTGGACTTAAATAGGTTTCCAAAACTTATAACCAAGACATATGTATCTAACACTAATTTGAGATGTTGTGGCAACTTACACTCCTAACATGAGTCATTCATAATCCATTCATACACCAATAT